>NC_040231.1:17352491-17655522 GCF_001444195.1 Xiphophorus couchianus | reverse complement strand
TTTCTCTTTATTATCTACTATATGTTCGTTCAGGTACATTAGCATATTTGCTACATTATGTATATTGTAACATATATATTACACCTAGAAGTTTGACACAAACTCATTTTTCTATTCATAGGGAAAGCTAATGAGGAGCCAGAAGTCGTCTTATTTCAAGATAAAGTGGAACCTGTTGGAGTTGGCGATAATAATCCTCAGCTGGTGTGCACTGTCTGTCTTCATCAAGAGAACTTTACTGGGAAAGAGGGATATAAGTTTTTATCAGAACAACAAACACCAGTAAGAGATGGGGAAATGTTCTTTTTTATATTTGTTATGAAAGAAAATGATTCCATAGATCAAAAACTATATTGGTCTAATGTAAACTAAATACACGTTTTAAACATGAGCTGCTTCTTTTTCTTTTGTGTCCAGATTTGCCAGTTTCCATGAGACAGCCCAGGCAGATGCAGCGCTTGGGTATCTGATTGCCTTTCTGGTTCTGCTGGCTACAATCAAACTGTGGCACCTGCTGAGACTCAACCCGAAGCTGCACATGATCACGGCCACACTGCAGCGAGCTTGGACTGATATTTCAGGCTTCCTGGTGGTCATGACCATAATGTTCTTGGCTTACTCCATTGCCGTGAGGGCTTTCCCACGCTTAACATAAACACTTTGCTGGAGTTTCAACAAACCCCTACGTTTTGTTAAATAGACTGCACTTGAAAGCACTAACTCACAGGCAGTATCTCTTCTTTTTTCAGTCCAACCTGATGTATGGGTGGAAGCTTTACTCTTATAGGACTCTGCTTGATGCTGCACAAACTATTGTCAGCTTGCAGCTTGGTATTTTCAACTATGAAGAGGTTAGTATAAGGCTGTTGCAATTGTAGACAATAACAGATGATCTTTTTATAAATGCATTGCTTCTGATCTGCCAGGTTCTGAACTACAATCCAGTGCTCGGGGCTTTCCTTATTGGTTCCTGCATTGTGTTCATGACCTTCGTGGTGCTGAACCTCTTCATCTCTGTTATTCTTGTGGCATTCAGTCAAGAACAGATACATCATAAGGTAAGTTATAATCCCAAAATGTCTTAATATTGTAGTATGCTCTTATCATTCTTTTTGTTCTTGCAGCCATCAGAAGAAGAGGAGATTGTTGACCTGATGTTGATCAAATTCTGCAATATGTTTGGACTCAAATGTCAGAAAAAAGTGGTTGCCTAACTGTTATTCTTCTGAGGAAAAAGAATGACATTTTTTTCTGACTCTAACATAAAATAACAGAAATACATTGGTTCAGTCACAGTCACTGTAGTTTGCTTTATTTAGTTGCCAAATGCCTTTGCACTGTATGAGTCCTTGTAGGTTAATCAGTCGTGTTCATATCTAGGGCTGCAGATTATTGTATGACATGCTATAAAACTATTATGTAATAGCAGCTAAAGATTATGGGCAGTGAGACACTGCAATTAGGAAGCATTATTTTGTTAGATTAATAATTAGTGAAAACAATATAAAGTTTTGCATAATCTAATTGTGACTTACTCAAACTGAAGCGTGCCTCATAAAATGCTTTGAATCTTTTGTCGCTTCTGCCAGCTCTAAGCTCAAATTTAGAAGCTATTTCCAGTTCACCATAAATAAAAATATAGAAAATGGAAATAATCACTGGTTTGATTTTTGTTGCAAATAAATTTAATAAAAGGAACAAAATATTAACATTTAAGCATGAAGTTCATGTTGGAAAAACCCAAGAACAAGTTTACGACGAAGAAACATGAAAAATTTGAGTGCTGAATTTTGGATTTTAACAGTCATCAACATAACTTTACCATGTCTACTGTCAAAATACAGACTAGTATGCAATTTGCCTTGGAGCTCAATGAGCCATAAACCTCATTTGCCACCTAAGTTGCCAGGTATTGATGCACCTGTTGCCCAACAGCAGATTTACACACCATGTATGAAGATTTGTCTCCCAGTTGTAACTAGAAAGTCTGTATTGGAGGCAGTTTTGATAAAGATATATATATTTATTTTTTTTGGCAGAATTGCTTACATTTTGCTGAAAGCAAAAACTGTCTCCTCTAAAGGCTGCTAAATGTCGTGTAAATGTTGTCACAGAATAAACAGTTTCACTCACAACTTCTGTTGTGTTAAGCTTAGAAGAGAAAACAAGCAGAATTTGCCTGTCAGTGGAAACATGTTTAAAATCTGATATTGGTCACAAATATGTTGAAATTCTGAAAACTGTAGTTGTTAGGGTGCAGCACATACATGAACAGTCCACATTAGAAACAAATCTCACTATTTCATTGGTCAATGCAGCATTGTGAGCAAATGCATAAAATGTGCATTTTTAAAAATAAAACTATTCAGTTTTTGATTATAACATCCATCCATCCATCCATTTTCCGTTCACCCTTGTCCCTAATGGGGTCGGGAGGGTTGCTGGTGCCTATCTCCAGCTACATTCCGGGCGAGAGGCGGGGTACACCCCGGATAGGTCGCCAGTCTGTCGCAGGGCATCGATTATAACATATATGTGATATCCAAAATACTGCATGTGGGGTGTGCTTTCTTTTTTCCCATGAATGTAACTGAGTTCGTCTCAGCATAGCTGACTAGTTTGGCAATGGGCAATCCAACATTTGGTCCAACATTTCTAGTTCTCAAGCAATAAAATAAGTGAATAAATAAATATACACATTCAATTACTGTGTTTGTGCCTTTCAAAAATAATTGTTTGGTTAAAAAAACAAATAAACAAATTTGTGTGAAATTTAATCAACGTACTGTAAAAAAACCCTGATGTTTGACCTTTTCTTATTTCTCCAACATCCTCTTTCCTCCCATCTACAGCTAAGTCTTGGGTAACATTTATTAGAATAAGAAATATAATTTTTCTCCGAGTAGAATTAGTTCTATAAATTCTATAGAGACTGCAAATATTAAGTTAAATTCTCAATTTAAATTGCAAAGTTATATTCTGACAAATCTATTTTCCCCCAAAAAACATAGTAGTTGTGGAAGCACACAACATCATGAGGAATAATCTGCACGTCCCTCGTACGTGTAGCGTCACAAGCGTGTGGGCGTGATTCCCCTCCGGTCGTCCGTTGACAACAAACATGAGTCGTGGGCGGACGGAAGAGGGACTCACAACCAGAGTGGCAATATAGACAGTTAACCAATAGTAACGACAGAAAACTCAGGCCAGAATTGCCGTCCGTCCCTTACAAGTTCTGTAGTTTGCTAGTCGTGAGACAGGTAACAGTTTTTTTTCCAAATCCGTGACGCTGTAAGTGACCGAAAGTGTCCGGTTTCTACAGCCAGAGGGATTGCGATGCCCTCTGACTTTATCTCCCTCTTCAACGGGGACCTCGACCTGAATTCTCCCGGATCCCTGTACTCTAAAGGTAAACAAAGTTCCTCCACTGTACTTGTTCTGGCAAAATAGTTTGACATTTCTGTTATTTGGTGTGTGGATGTGTAACAACTTTACCTGAGTTCGTTCTCAACGTGTGTGTCGGCGGCGTTCACTTTACTTCACTACCATTCACCTATAAACCACCTCCTGTCACATGCCTGCACATGAGCCGAAGTAAAATTTTGGCTCTCCTACGCAGCCTTCACGGATACTCGTTTCGTTTTTGCAGTCCCCTGCTCATGTTTTGGGCGCGCTGAAGCCCCCAGCTGCTCACACACACCGGTCAGACCAGTTTACTATCTATGCCAGCCTAAAAACCCCACTATCTATTTTCTCTGGTCTGTTTGAATAGGCCGTCGATGCCCTCCGCCCCCGCCAGGCACTTTACACATGCACACATATGCAGGCACTGCACTGCTCCCAGAGCGGCGCTAGTGGGACCATTAACATAAACTGTGTAATCATCAGCAAGGTAGCCTCAGGCAACCTGTGGATAGAAAACTGAACTCCATTGAACTCATAACAACAGGTGCAATGTTGTAAAGTCGGCATTCTTCTGTTATCTTCGGCTTTATTTATTCTGCAGACTGTTATAACATGAGCATAATAAAGCTAATTAGTTTATCAGTTAAATAAGACTTTGGCAGAATAACTGCTTTTTATAAAAATCCCTACACCTTCCATCTAAACATTTTAACCAAACATGCAAGAATGCAATGTTTATTTGTTTTGTTTTTTGTCGTTGTTTAGCTATCAGTCACGATACGCAGAGTTGGTATGCATTTTTTTTGTACTATGAAAAATTACAATAAGCTATTTCAGTTGCTTTTGTCTGCAGTTGGGCGTGGTGGCAGGGATACCTCAGAGGGTCAAAAAGCACTACCAAAACCATTATCTCTTTTTTGCCTTAACAATGGAACTTTAGTTTCACAGCAGAAGAGGGTCTTTCTTTTTATATGTTCACATTCCTTGACCATGGTTTTATTTGTCTTTGTAGATAATCCAACTCACGTGTAAATGAACTAATTGGAGGGCTGTTTACAAAGTGCAACACATTCTGAAAATTTAATTCTATTTCACAACAATGTTGGGGGGGAAAAAAAAAAAGATCTGGACAAGCAAGTTGAAATCTAGCCCTTTGAGAGACAAACAGTTTAGACATAACTCAACCTCAGCTTTTGATTCATAGGTGATGAAAGACAAAGTTAACTTGTCTGAGCTTAGTTTTACAAAATGCTTAGGTCATACTTTTGGATATTTTTTTGTGACCAATGCCCCAAGCTGTTGTACACAACATTGTAAGAGATGATGTGTGTCAGACAAAAATAACAGTTTTAGTTTAGTTTTTTGTGTAGAAATTTTATGTGCAAAAATAAACTTAAATCAAGACCTTTGTTAGGATTTAAGTTAATTGTGTTGTGCAAAAACATCAAAATACAAGTTGGCTTGTATGCATCAGTTGGGTTTCTTTACATTGAGAGCTTAGGCTGCTCGAGGGAATACTAAAGGTCAAAAGTGTCCAAAGTAGGTTCAGTGGCCTGCTCCTTATGGTTATCCATTCACTTTCTATGCATGCTTCTTCCTTGCAGGACGGCAGATATATTGTGAGTTATTTACACTAGTCAATGGGCGAGAAGCTGGGTAAACCCCTGACAGGTCACCAATCTATTACAGATCTAGAAAGAGATAGAAAATCATGTTCACACTCACTTACACCTAAGGTCAGTTGGAAGGAACTATTGAATTAAAATACATGTTTTCGTAAAGTGGCAGGAAATTTGATGAGCTGAAAAGAACCTTGCCTTATTTGTTTATTATTTCTTCATTGTACTCAGCAGGCATGTCTACATCCACTCTCCAACTACCCAATCCGTTGACTTCAGCTGTTCTTGTCACTTGTCCATGTCGTAGTACTTATTCCTCTAAATTGTCCTGATTGTAGATTAAACCTTTTTTTTTTTTGCAATAACTTGGTTGTTAGGTTCATCCAGACTGAGAAAATCAAATCAAATGTAATCCAGACATACAAGCTTCATCTCAACGACCTATTTCAGAAAAGGCATCAATGCATAAAATATTTTCTTCGATATATTAATGGAGAATACACATAGAAAAAGAAACATAAATGTAACACAATTTGGAAAATGGCCTACAAGGTAGCAAACCAATATTTGCTACCTTTGAGGTCAGGCTGAGCAGATGATGAATAATACCTTTTATAGCTGTGTTGAAGGCCAACACACCATTATAGCCTATTCAAGGCTGTACTTTATTATTCACCAATAAACTCAAATAGTACATCTTAAGATCATCCTTTAAAAGTCCTCCATTTCACCATTAGGTACACAATTTATTCCTCTTATCAAAGAGGGTAAATTATTTTAATGTGTAATAAACGTTGACAAAAGTTGGTTTTTTGGTTTTCCAATGTTATATCAGATAAATTACAGCCCTTAAAATTAAGATTCCTGATTCCTAATTACTAATCACACTCTTGTATATCTTTATCAGCTCAGCTGTAACATGTAGTAGCATTATTGTGACATTGTTTTGTAAGTCAACTTCTCTGGTCTTTTGCAGATTTACTCTGTTGTTTGAAAGACTCACAGTTGTGAATATTGATGAGTTGTACCCAAAAATGCCCATAAATTCAAGTAGATTTGTTTTTTTGTTCTTTTTCTTTTTTGATATCTATGTAGCATCTAGTTTTGTTCTACTTTGGGCAACAAAATATTTGTAGGGAGCTCATTTTTAGCTTGAGAGTAGTCCAGGGAATACCAAGGAAAAGCAGAATGCTTTAACAATAGCTCTCAAGACAGGAAGGCATTTTGTGCTACTTTTTGTAGTCCGTGAGGGAGTTCTGGTTAATGATTGTATTAAAATACCTTCCCAGCAGTTTCAGTGTAAAAATGAAGAATGTTATGGCTTCAGTATTCATTCTGGTTAGCCTGTTTAACAATTGTAAGCCCTCAGATCTCGACATAGTTCTTTTTTTATTTTTTATTGACACCCACCTTAGCTTGGTCAATAATTAACTCTTGGTCTCCTCTGTGTATAAACCGAGGTTTAAATAACACTCTATTAATATTGACTCTACTGTGTCAGGCAAACTGAGCGGCATGCGCTTAAAAATACTCAACTGCCTTGAAAGCTAGCAGATACAAAACCCAAACAGTATGACGGGGAAAAAATGGAAAACAGAAGATTTATTATTATTTGCATTAGATCGATTTGTATTGCAGTTGGCACACTGTCAACTGTGTCATGTTCTTGTTGTGAGCTTGTCTCATTAGTACGATATGATCTCAGATATCCATTTCAATAAGAACATCGTGACTCATTAATCTTGAGAACTTGAAGTCCTAGTAATATTATGGAGAGGCAATGTTTTGTTTTTGTTCAGAACATACTCGGTGACGTCTTCATCAGTTAAAGCATCAGTCCAAACCTGTTCTGCATACTTCCGACTCTCGCTTTAGTTGGCAACCATACCCCTGTATGGTATGCTGTAATATGATCAGGAATATTTTTTTTTAAAACGAAAATATATATTTTTTTTTATCCTATTTCTAATATTCTTGAATTACTCACTTTTGGCATAGGTCACATACACTAACCAGCCACCACTAGAAAACTATAGCATGACAGCAACCCGATGCATAAATGCAATGAAGAAGACTTGTTGAAGTTCAAACCAAGAAAAGAAGGTGAATCCAAGTGTCTTAAATAATTCAGAATCATTTGGTTTACTGGGATTTTTATGCACAACCAAAAAAGAATTGTCTGAAAAGTCGGTAGGGCTGTTGTGTGGATATACCGTAAATGTCCTGTTTATGTCAGAAGAATTTGCAGGTTGTTTCAAGATTAAAGAAACAAGACAGTTATTCAAATTACATCGTTTTACAACCAAAGTAAACAGAATACCATCTCTGAATGTGCAATATGTCAAACTTTGAAGGAGAGGCGCCACAACAGCAAACCTCCTGGCAGCAAAACACAGGAGACTGAGGCTACACTTCACAGTATTGGAAAAATGTTGTCTGGTCTGATGAATTAAGATTTCTGCTGCAACATAATGCAAAGATCCATCCAACCTTCTACCAACAGTTAAGGCTGGTAGTAATGGTGTGGGGAACATATTTATTAACATACATTGGGCTCCATACTACCAGTTGATTATTGTTTAAAGTATTGTTGCTGACCATGTCCACGAATCTCCCTGTATGCTGGGCCAAACGTGGCTGAAGAAACCTTTTGCTTTGGTTGCCATACCTTCATGGTCACTACTGGGTCAGTTATCATGGGTGTCACTTCTCAGTTATGCAAAATTGATATCTTGACTAGCAAGATATCATGTTAAACACCTAGATGAAGGGGGTTAAGGAAATGGAAAGCGTACAGATCAACATATTTGGATCTAAAATGTTTTCTGTTCTCATTACTGCCCCTTTGCTGCTTTAAATATGACCACAACAATTCATCTGTTTATTTCAAAATACAGTTCTGGAAAAATGAAGAGCCCACTGCACAGAGCCCCAATGAAAACCTCTTGGTTATTCCACCAAATATTGATTTCTGAACTCTTCCTCAGTTAAAACATTAGTAGTGTTGTTTCTAAATGAATATGAACTTGTTTTCTCTGCATTATTTGAGGTCTGAAAGCACTGCATCTTTTTTGTTATTTTGATCATTTCTCATTTTCTGCAAATAAATATTACATTTTTACTTAAAATTTCAGAGACATGTTGTTAGTAGTTCATGGAATAAAACAACAATGTTCATTTAAATCAAACATATATGTATTAAAAGTAAAATCAGAGAAAGATATCATTTTAAATTGTCTCTTAATTTTCATCCAGAGCTGTATATTTTGTTTCTAAAAAGCAATTAGTGTGATAATGCTTGGAATTCTCACCTCTTAAAGTTGTGTGTGTGTGTGTTTATACCCTTATCTTCTGCTCAATCTCTTTGATTAATTATTAACGCTCGGCAAACTTCAATAAGAAGTCTAATCGGGGTCAGGTCAAAATATCGCCTCCTTTGGTATTTACTGCACACTTGTGACTTTTTTTGGTCCGCGACAAATCAATGTCTGAGTGGTTTAACCTGTTAAGGAGCCTGGAGGTGTTACTTGGCTATCCGTCTTGTGTGAAATTGCAAGTTGAAGTTGGATTCTCAAACAGCTCCTTATTTTAACATTTTTCTTGAAATAATGTGTTGCCCATTTATCTAAATACTTTGGCCAGCAAGTCTGGGCTTGGGTGCAAAAATACAATTCAAAAAGTTGCTACATAGAATAAAACAACACCAAAAGCTCAATATTAAAGCTAATGTTACTCTTTGCAATACCACTTGTGCATGTTCCACACTTTATCAGAGGAGAAAAGCAGTTTTTAAATCTGCATCTTGGATGTTTTGCATGCACAACAGGAGGCTATAATAAATTTGTACGCTGTGCAACAAAGTTGTCACACTCAGATGACCTCTGAAGTATTACAGGCATGCTGGTGTTACAGGTTTTCCATTCTGCCAGAGGTGCTTCTTTTTAGAATAGGAGACTTTTGTTTCCTGGTCCTGTTTCAAATTAGCTGGTTTACTGTGTTTATGTAATGAAAGCAGATTTTCACCTGTTAAGTGTAGATACTTTTGTTCTGGACAAATGTTGCAGGATATCAGGGTGTCACTGAGAAACAGGACAGTGCCATGGCAGAAGTCTGCATGTGCTAATGTTTTTTACCCAGTAATGCTTAAGATCTTTTTAAATTTGTTGTTAATTAGCAGAATCAAATTCCATGAATGTGGTTTCCATTCATTATCATGCAAATAGTTCAGTCTCTCCACGACCATATGCAGATTAAATATTCACTTTTACATTCTGCAGTCTGAATGTGGACAGTGTAAGGGAGAGAAGAAGCATTCAGTATGACCAGTGCTTTCGCTTGCCTTCATCTTCAGGGAGATTTCTGTCACTCTTTTGCGAAAAGCCCAAAGCACCTGTGAGATCTAACAACCCTCGTACGCCTCTCTGCAGCAAGACGATTGTGAACTAAGACATTAAATATTAAGTGAGGTGAATCTTGGCTGGTTGCAGTCTTTCCACTGGCAGACAAAGTACAGCAGTTAAGGTGTCAGACACTCATAACTTGGCTGTACAGACTGTGTTACAAGGTCTCAATGTATTTTATTAGTCAAAATTAGAGTAAATATCTTCCTCAGCTAAAGATTATTCAACTTTTAAATTATTTAAATTTTTAAGTCATAAAAATAACAAAATATGCATATAAGGCTTCATACTCAAACAGTAGTAAGTGGAATGCCCATAGCTTGTAATCCAGTCTACAACTTTATGAACCCCTTTCTCCCTTCCTTTGTTATCATTTTTTAGTTTGGACTGCTCTAGCAAGCTCTCAATACAAATGGCTTTTAACAAGCCCTCTGACGTGCTTTGGCCTTTTTGAAGGCTGACTGTTTTGACCGCTCACACTCTTCACCTGGCTCTTGATAGCCATCTTTTTTTCCTCATGGTGCTCTTCACTTTGCAGTTTTAGCAGCTGAATTCTTAACTATATTGGTCATGCGAATTGTGTTGTTAATAACCAGATGGAATTAATTAGCTCATCTGTCTTTGCGACGCCTTCTTCTCATCTACTAAAAAATTCAGAGCGTTTTGGCTATTGCAGATGGCAGTGAGGCATTTTATGCAGCGGTCTCATAACAAGATGAATTTCTTGTATTCTGGATTTTGTAATTGCTGCACAGAGTATGTGGGAAGAGGTGAATGCATTGCAAAATCAGATCAAGACAGTAGATGGATGCATGACGCGGCGAGTTCATACGTGTCTGAGTTCACACATGTTTGCTGGCAGATGTGTGAGGTAGGATGAGGTTGTTTATTACAGTCACTTTCTCATAGGTGTTGGCGCTCAAACTGTAGTGGTGCTGTGTGTACCATCAGGAGACCAAAGCTGCAGTTTTGTAGATGTTATGCTATTTTACTTCAAGTACTATCATGATGCCATTTGGTCATTTTGGGCTTATTCACATTTTTAATCTGGACACTATTTCTGCCGGTGAAAAGACAAGTTCTTTAGCGGCATAGATGGGTGCAATATCACAATTACAATGCACTTCTTGGTTGCAATATTAGGTATACATAGATAGCATGAATATTTTAGTGCTATGAATCAAAACTCTGCCTGCAGGTAATATGTTTAGTCAGTCATTTGGAACCTCACTGCGATGCTGAAGAAAAAATGGAAAGATCTATTTGAGGAAATGGCAACTATTATTGCCAATATTCAGCCATAGTCTTGAATTCGAAGGCTTTCTTTATTTCTAGGACTGCAGTATATTAGAAAAATGTATAAAGATGGTTCTATTTCAGAAATGTTTGCTGACTATTTTGATTATGATTAATCCATATGTTTTTTACTCTTTTCATTGCAATCAATAAATAATGTCCCCACCATATCTTGTGAGCTTTTAAGCAATGTGCGTCAGGTGTCAGCATTAAGGGGCTGTTAGAGTTCCTGGGCAAATGTGCCATGTACATATCCACAGCATGAATGCATGACATCTGAAATATAATATCTTGCCAAATATTTAATTATTGCACACACTAATATTACAATGATCTTTGTGATTTGATTGTGTACTGTTGCTCATGAAAAAATAAGGTTGTTTTGCAAAATCTACAAAACATGTGCAGCTGACTTAAACCAAGCCTGTAATAAACGTGTTGTTTGGTCATCACAATGTGATGCGTGTCCTCAGGCATGGCAGTCTTGAAACAGGGTTTAACCTCACTATATGCTTTCAGCAGCATTGTCCAAGGTGGGGGCGCCTGCAGGGAAAGAATCTGCCCTTGAGTGATTTTACCTTCTTTTTTTTTCTTTTTCAAAGTAAATGACAGGGGCTCTCTCATTAAGGCTTTTACAAGAAAATATTTCAAAACCTTTAGAAATGCATACCACCTTTGGCATAAATTAGTAATTAATCTTGCAGTTTCACAGCACCTACGTCTCAGCATCCTGTGTTGTCGTTTCTTTTATCTGAGTCGTCCTTTGCTTCCTCGGCTGAGTGGTAAGACTGGAATAAACTGCAGTGTTGGTCCATCTGAATTTCCCCAGTATCCTGTCATTGTCTGAATTCAGTCAACCACAGTGGCTTAACGAAGAGTCCTGCACAAATTCAGCACAAATCTACTGGCAATCGGGGCCAAATCTACATATTTACTGTAAACATTCTCTGTTTTCAGTAGTGAAATTAAATTGTAAATGAAGGAATCTGGCTTTATTTCTTGTCCCAACCTTTCTTTGTTGTCTGTTGAGGATAGTTATCCTTGAACTTTCTTCATACTCTCCAAGTCTTATTGTTAAAATGTTTTTTTGTTTTAATACATGAGAAGCTATTGAAGGTCATCTTAGCTCTTGACATCAACAGAGTCACTTTAACCTTGTCCCCAGTTGCTGAGGAATAGTTGGAATAAAAATCAAAGGTTACATTTGCTTTAATGCCCCCACACACAAATCTTACCTTAGCACAAATAGTGACTACAAACAGTAAACTAAAAAGAACTTGGATGAAAAATGTTAATCTGTAAAACAGAAATCAAGTTGGTGGCAAATCCATTTTTTTTCTAATTATTCTCATAACATTGAGCCATAATAATATATAATATCAGTGTTTTTTGCTCAAAGTGACTATGTCTCTAGCCACTACTTCTTGTTTTATAGTTGAGGAAGTGGGAAGATTCTGATGAGTCTATGAAGACTTCGCCAACAGGAATGATGATGATTGTGTCTCCATCTCAACAAGCTGCAGCTTGCTTGAGGATGAGCAATACTGTGACTCTACAGAATTTTCTCTTCATGTTTCTGCTTGACTCTACTACCAGTTGTTTATATTGACTTAAATCATGAACTAGCTAGCATATAGGACATTTTCAGGGCAGTGAGCGTGCAGTTTGTGAAGGTGTCTGTGTGAACTGGATTGAACAGTATTTGAAAGGAGAAATGAAAACTTATTTTTCTCAAATTAGTTTTGGTCCAACAAAAGTTTGCTAAGGCTTTTTGGGATCTTCTTTCTCAGATCTCTGAAATTTTCTTTTAGAAATTAGCAGACTTTCCAAATCCTTAATTAAACTGAACAATAAATCATCTTAAAGGGGCAGTATTATGTGTTTTTGAGGCATTAAGTGCCTTTTTTTGCACAATTAGGCAACTATGTTACCTCCAGCTGTTATAAAAATTGCATATAAATCAAATATAACTTAAAAGAAATTTGACTTTGTAATTTGATCTCTGTCTCTAAAAACTCTTGCTCTTTCTGATACTCCACCTTCCATAAGTCATCACAACATCGCTCCCCTATTAAATCTTTACCAATGTTTTTCTCAGCTCACATATGACCTCATATAATGAGCTTCAGATGCACAGTTCCACCAGGTGTTTGCTAATTGCTGCCTGCTAGTCTGAAGGAGCTGATTTGCGGTTGGAGAGGGCTGATCTGCAGTGTAGAAGCTTGGAAAATGCAGCTCCTGGGAGAAGTTGTGCTTTGAAGGCAGCACTTAGTCCAACCTGGCGTGGCAAAATGGTTGCCACAGGAGCTTAAAGGATTTCTCAAACATGCATGAAAGAATAAAGGCAACACTTCAAGTATTTTTTTGATGAAGGAATAACATTATAACATGATGCAAAGCTCAAAAAAGTGTATTTTAAATAATACTGCACTTTCAGGTAATTAAAGATTAAACTCAATGAGGTCTGTAGAACAATTTTACACAGCTACTTAAAACTTTAAAAAAAATATCTCAGGAAACAAGCAGGGAAACATAAGACAGTGTGAGGTGTGTTTTAATGTAAGAGCTTTGTGAGGCTTGGTCAGACCTGCGGGTTGTTTTTATTTACAGCGGTGATTGTTTTGAAATGACATCTCAGTTTACAAAAAAAAGTGGCATTAGGTTTCTGGTTCTGCATTCTTATTCACAACTGGTCTATTGTGAATTTCTGATTGCCTGGAGACTCCAACACACCTTCCTAGTGGGTGTGTTGATCTGGTGCCAGGTGACCCTCTTTAGGTCAGTTTCAGTTTATTCTTATCAATAAATTCAACAACTTCCTTTTGGGATTAGTCCATGGATTTTCCAGAAGAGGATTACTACAACACCACAACCTATTTCCAAATATTCATTGGATTTGTAAGTGGACTGTTCATCGTATGCTGCTGCCCTCTTCAAAAGAACTTTGGCAGGAGTCTGAAAGTATTTGCCACCTGGATCACATTGTGTAGGTCATTGTCATGATTCCAAAATTACTCTTGCCTTTCAGAGTGTGAATATGGAAACTTGTGTGTGTCCTGCTGGCACAGTGAGGCAACAGCAGGTGCTTTGGAGTCCTGTACCTTTTAGAGTCAGGCCTATTTTGATTGGCCAAATTCTTGGCAGGGTCAATAATTGGACATTCTCTTGTGGTCCTTGTTGTTTGTGTAGGTGTGGTAGTGCATATTGACCTGGGGGCTTCTGCACTTTGTGCTCATTCTGCAACAATGTTTTCTAGCGGTATGCATCAAACTGACATCTTCATGGATTCAATTCTTCATCATGGACTTTTTGCATTGCCAGTGATTAATGTTGACACCATTAAAATTCTATACTGCTGAGGAAGCTAGTTAATTAGGTTGACATTTTAAGCCTCAAGCTTAAGAAACAAACTATAACATACTAATTATTAAACTCAGTGGCTGATGATAGGAGAGTCTTATTAACTTTACACCTGTGTTAGTTGCTAGCCCTCGTATTTACTGTACATGCTTAAAACTAGTACTAATGTTCCTGTCATACTGAGATTAGGAACTGTTTTCAAAAATGAAAATATGTATTTGACAGATGTATTTGGCATATGCTTAGGCTGTCTTTAGTCACAGACTGTTATAATAGAATGAAACAGAGCATTGTTGGTCAAGAACTTTCTAATTGGTGCACAAAACATAATTGTTAGAAATGGAAAAGAACTAACAAGAAGAAAAATATTTGTCAAATGAAATGAAAATCAGTTTAATGTTGCACAGGAATGTTAGGGTAGCAAAACAATACAATAAAAGTTTTCCCTTCAACAAAGAAATTACTCTAATTGAAAGTGTGTCATGTAATGCCAGCTCATGAAAACAGGATTGATTTTGAGCCGCTGATGTGGTTAACCTAACTACTGGGTGATGTTACATGACCAGTGAATGTTTGCGTGCAGTGTTGCTGAAGACCTTTCCTGTTGCTTCAGCACGGCTTTCCTGTGAGTCTGACAGAAATGCTTGTATTGGCACACCAATTCCAGTGTACTGTAAAATGATTATGTGAGGTTGTCTGATTTAGACTAAACCACATTGGCCTGGTTTTGTTTAAAGTGTTGTGTAGATCTATGATACACTCCAGAATTTGAGGGTAAACATGGCAAATTTTGGTAAATCCACGTGTGGGAGCCTGCTTGGGTGCTGTAAATACTTTGAATTCTTTTTACTAGCTTGGACACAACTGGTTTATCTTTTGATTCCACTTCTAAGAGATTGGTTACAAAGTGTCGTGCTCCTCTATAATTTAACTTTTACCTCAAATTAGTCTCCACCAAACAGTTTGGAATACCACTGACCCAGCTACACAGTTGTATAGAGAATAGTTTCAGCAAATAGCCTTATTTGTGTGCAGAATGGGGCTACGGTTTCAATTCGGTGTGAAACCTGCGATAGTGCTGGGTGTTTGTTGAAAGCAAGTCATGTAAACTAATGCCTGGTGGTTGTTCATTGTCGCCTCAGGATTAGCTGCCCTAAAACAGCTACATGCCAAACTTCAAGCACAAACGACTTTGCCCGTTCTAAAGCCTCTCTGACCTTAACCTTTTCAAATGACAGCTGGAAGACTTTATTAGGCTGTAAAAGTGTCGAAGTTACAGCTTTAAGAATATTTCTTTAGAAATTGTCAGTCACTTACTGCATTCCAATTAATTATGATGAATGATAGGGTTCTCTTTTCTTTTTGTACTAAAGCCCTTATAATGCTTTAATTCTTGATTAACACTTACTTACTTATAAAATATTTGGTATGTTTTCAGTATTTATTTTTTTACAAGTTCAACAAAATGCCCTGAACAGGTAGCTAGTCTTATTTTTTTCTTAACTGAAACAACTGGAAAAGAGCAATGGATGGTTTCAGATGGTTGTTGTTGTTGTTCTGATGGCATTTGCTTTGGTTCTGTTGGGTCAAATAAGCTGTACTTTGTACAAATTCTGCATAAAACTGCTCTGTTTCGCATATTTCCCACTTTAGCCATCAAAAGAAAAAATTAAGTCAAGTTTATTTGTGTAGCACATTTCAGCAACACGGCAGTTAGTTCAAAGTGCTTTACATAATGAAAACATCACAATATTAAAATATATTAAGCAAATATTTTGAGTAAAAGAGTAATCTTACTTTAAAATAATACATTAAAATCCTAAACTGATTGAAGCATGTAATATGACAAAGCCGTCACACATAAAAATTAAACACATCTGTTAGGTTAGAAGTAATAGACTATTAGGCTGCAGCTTCATGCTTGTATCTGCTACACATGCAAACTCATACCTGAACTTCCTCTCTTCTTGCAGTACTGTCTGTATTTGTAACTATAGAAATGGTTGTGCAGACCTATCTCCGCATACTCTAAATTTTGATGGTTGGGACATTATCCTGCGGTCTGTTTTCTTCAGTGTAAAGTATCACGGGAGGCATGCATTGGATGTTATCAATAACATGTCTTTAAAAAAATGTGTATGCTTATGTCAGAGGTGTGAAACCCATTTTCATTTTGAGTCACATCAAGGTCATGGATGCCCACAAAGGTACCTATAAACAAACTGTTAAAATATTATAGCTTCATCTGCATTTAAAGTGTACTTCTAAAAAATAAATATTACATTTTTTTTATCACAGAGGTGTTATTTGGCCCTATATAAACAAAAACCCATTTGATTTTAGTGTTAAAATAGTATTTAAGCATGTAGCTGTTATCTTAAAGTTCTTAATGTGGCCATCTAGCTTCTTGAGGGCCACAAAAATTGCTATGATGGACCAGATTTGGCCCAGGAGGCTTTAGTGTGATGCATATGGTATGTGTGTTCATTATCGCCTGAAAATAACTGTCAAACATTTATTCTGCATATAGTAAAGTTTGTTGTAAGTCTCTTAGTTTGCAGAGATGTTTATTGCTGAAAAGAGTTGTGTCTAATGTTCAAAGCTCTTCCATAAGTTAAAGGCAGTCATGTCCATGCTCATTTAAACACTGATCACAAACTATCCTCAATATTATTTTTTTCAAGGTCATTGATTTTACTTTAAACCAGATGCAATCAAGTACATGTGCTTCTGCGACTACTAATTACGTCAACATGAATGCAGACATATTGTGACCTCTGTATCAATCAATCAATTAATGAAACTTATTTGTATAGCATATTTCATCAACAAGGCAGTTCAAAGAGCTTTACATCATAAAAATACAAAAATAAAAAGTCATTAAAAAAAATATTGCCTGGTTTCTCAGTCAACAACTGAGACTTTAAAACTGAGGTGATGTGCTCATCTTCCTAGTTTTAGTGAGAACGCCAGCAGCAGCGTTCTGAATCAGCTGTGGCTCTCTGATTATAGTGCAACAATGATGTGACTTTTTTCGTGACTGTTGTGCAGGATGATATAAAGTAGATAACATAAGCCTAGTCATTCAACATTCTTGAGCCAATCTGTCTGATTTGGTCAGTTATTATCGGTGTTGCATCAGTAGCATTGGAGCCAAGAAATGCATCACTTATTATGACAAAAGACTCATGTTGCTGGCTTTTATCTGTATACATTTCGTTTTGCATGCTCCTGGTTTGTTTTCAGTCTTCAACCACTACATGTCTTGGCTTTCACACACAAACATCTGCAGCCATCTTTGCATAAACATCACTTGCAAGGGCTGTCAAGTTTGTTAAGGTAATTTAGCCCAACATTCAGTATGTTTACTTAACTTTGTTTTTTTTTTACCCATACTTTTTATATTACTGTATTTTGTTACAACACTTACTTTCACTGATGTTATAAATGTGCTCAGATCAGTTAGACTGTCAACTGCAGCTTTTGTGAAAATATGCTACCTCAGCATCTTTGTTAGCCAACAGTCACAGTCTTGGCATATTTGTCAGTTGTTGTTCTAACTGTTGTCTCCATTCATATTATGGCCCTAGCATTTGATTTGAAATTGTGAAAGCAAACCTGATGAAGGAGATGTGCAATTCTTTTGCTGTGCATATTTGTCATGTTCCATGGAACCTTTAGTTATAGGGGTCAACTATGAAATCTACTGCAACTTAAAATGTATAAGCACGCTATCTGAAATTGAAAGGCTTGAAATGTCCAGTTTATGTGTATAGGACAGTTCAGCAAAAAGGCAGCTCAAAGTGCTTTACACCATAAAAACATAATAAAGCAACCAATGATGAAACGAGCAATAAACATACATTTTGTCGCATGCCGTCATCAAAATCGTCAAGCAAATGTACATTATGTTGATCAATGTTCCACTAACTACTAATAAAAGGCAACTCTAAACAGGTGGGTTATTACAGATTATTATTAACCTATTAATACATTTGAAATGCTGTTTAAAAAATACCCTTTAAATAAAACTTATTAGATCACAAAATGACACAGAAAAATCAAGCCCAACTTCCTTTTGTTGAAGGCTATTTTGACGAATCGCCTCATTGCAAACAGGCTTATTTTAAGCTGTTCATCAAATATAATTGGATTAAAACTAATTTTATGCCTTAATAATTTATTCATGTTGGATCTGAGATGCCATAAATCAAAAAGTTTCTAAAAGGTTTTACTTTATGCATGTGTTAACTAAACAAGAATTCCATGTAAGGTTCTAATTTTAACTTTAAAATTTGTTGGCAAAGTTTTATAGAGATAACTGAGACTGCATAACTCTAATGTGGAAATACGCCACGTTTTTAATGCCCAGATCATTATTCAAGCATGGATGGTGCTGTTTTATCTCTATTCCGTTTCATTGTGTTAACTCGCAAGAGACAAAGAGGCTCAAAAGACATGTCGCCTGATCTGCGTTACTATGGAGTCTCAGGCAGCCCTTGTGTAGGCTTGGCTGTAAACATTTCATGGTTGTTGTACATGGTTTGCTGCAGGTGCCAGCCCCCTCTGCTGCTTTTTCCCCTCAGAGCTTGGAATAATCTCCAAATGCACCAACTAGGTGAGCTTAAGCTTGCCCTCCTAATCACGTCCTCTTAAGCGGTGTTTCTGCTAAGTTCAGACAGTCCACCTTGTGTAACAGT
This sequence comes from Xiphophorus couchianus, assembly GCF_001444195.1. Classification (NCBI taxonomy): domain Eukaryota; kingdom Metazoa; phylum Chordata; class Actinopteri; order Cyprinodontiformes; family Poeciliidae; genus Xiphophorus; species Xiphophorus couchianus. The sequence goes on along the minus strand of NC_040231.1, from coordinate 17,636,742 downwards.
GCAGCCCACGGAGACTTTCTGTGGCTAGGTTATACTACTGTTTTGTTTCTGCCTGACAGGATTCCACATGACAATGCCGCTAACCTGTTGAGCAAGATGCAGAGCAGAAAAGGGTCTGCTGCACAATAAACAAGACAAGGAGAGAGGTGGGTGGAGTAGAAGAGGGGTGCACAGAAAAGAGTTAAATCACTCACTCAGCCAAAAAAATAAGGGTGCCACGCCCCAGGTGCCAGGGCTAGTAAGAGCAAGCAGCTGGAATGTGAGGGGGAAATGAATGGGAAGTTTAAGTCCTGCCATTCACATGGTGAGTGCCTTCTTATTTTCACCTTTAGCCTCTATGACAATGTAAACATTTGTGGAGATGGTGAGGGTATAAATAGTAAACCTAAATCCCATGAAGCAGAATTTCTACCATGGAGTCTGGGTTGCAACCAGTAGTGATTTGTCTTTAAAGTATGATTGTGAGGAAACTTAATTAGTTCAGGTAAGCTATTTAAGTCAGGTTATCTAAATGGTATTAGTAGGCCAGGTCATAGCTAACCACATGCTATCTGGTTTAGTAATGTGTTGTGATGATTTTCACTGATGGAAGGAAACTTAAAGTTGTTTTTCTGTGGTCAGACTCCAAAACGCAACTAGTTTTAGACTAAAATCAAAACAGCAAGGGGTGGTGTGTTTGAGTTAATATCGTTGACTTCCAGCTTACTGACTGTTGTTTTCTTTATTTTTTTTTATTTGCTCCTCTGTGAAAGGGACTGTGTCTGTCACATGTAAATAAAAACCTGCGCTCTGTCTGCTCAGGAGGACACAAACATGCTGCAAAATGAGAGTTTCTGTTTTTTTCTGCCTCCAAAAGCGTCACAGGAGCTGTGGAAACACTTTGAACAGTCCAGCCAGTGATTCGAGACCACTGCTCCTGAGAAGAGAGTGCATATTTTCTGTCTGTGCGGTCGGCAATCTGTTTACTGGAAGGGCTTTTTCAACTCTGAGCACATGTTGCTACATTTGCAGTCTCTCAGAGAGCCACAAGACGACTACAATTTAAACTGTGAATTCAGAGGTTGAGAGAGCTTTTGTGGGCGTGACGGGGTGTTTTCTTGTTTGTTTTTTTTTTTTGTTTTTGTGTGTGTGTGGGCGTGTGCTGTCCATGCATATTCAAGATATTTGTTTTGAGAACACTGCAAACAACCAGCACACTGAAATCCTCTGTGTAAGCGTAGTCCAGAATGTGTCCAGTTTAATCTCCGTTTATGGAAATGAGGTCTCCCTGCTCCTGTAAAAGCAAGGTTTTAGCGACCAGAGGCGTGGGCAGGTTTCAGTAGGTTCCAGGTTTGTCTATTGTACGTAGCGAGCGGTAACAATAGGAGGGTTAAGTATCTGATATACGCACCGAACCCTGGGACTCAGCTGCAAGTAATTAAAGCTGGCAGTTGGCAAAGAAGAAAGTCAGGCAACTGTATTGGCTGCTCTAAGTTCATACCATAATATTTCGATGATGAATCAGTCTTCTAGTAAAAATGTTGTCATGCTGTTGACCTAAGCCTCCCCCTCCTCTTCCTCATAACCTCGAGGCAGAAACAGTGAAAGGAGAGAAATGGTTTTGTGTGGCCTCGTTGTCGGTTTTGTAATGAGATCTTCTTTTTATTTGCTATGTCACAACTTTCGATCCAACCTCTTCATGACTTGTTTTATTCCACATCATTTCAGAGAAGAAATTACCAGTGTTGTAACAAGACATTCACATATGTAGGATGAGGGTCTAGGTACATACAGTTTGCACCTTGCAACTTTTAAAAATTTAAATTAGAGATGCTTCAATTCTAAAATTAATTTAAAGATTTTTAGGTGCTGATACTTTCCATTTGAAAACGTTTCTACTTAAATGTTGTCCCCCCCCCCCCTCCTTCTGTTGTATAGCCGAATGTAAAAGCCACAGCTGTATTAATATTGGCAAGATTGGTAATGATACATTTAAAAAAAAACAGAATTATCTATTTTGGACATATGTTAAAAATATAAAACACTGCTGTTAAATCTGTATTTAGCAGCAAATATCAGTTTCCTGTTTTAGCTAAACAAAACTAAGAAAATATGATTTTAAAGGTTTAAATTGACGCTTAGCACTGTTAGCATCACTAGTTGCAACAGTGTTATAATGTGATTGTCTTGTAATTATAGTAACATGAAACAAAATAGTAGAGAACATAATTATTTTTGATAATTATTAACAAGATTCATAAACACAGCAGTTCCTTATATTAAATGCAATCATAAGAAATTAGCATAAATATTACAATGTACACAGCCACTGGGGCAATATGTGTTCTGCTTAAGTGACTTAAAATGGATGTTACTTAAAGTCTACAAGTTTGAAACTGAAAGAAAAAAGAAAAATCCCAGGGTGTGTATGTGTAGTTAGAAGAAAAAGGAGTTAACCAGCCCTTTTTAGCCTGTCGTCTCTGAGGCTTTGCACCTTAAGGCAGTGTCAGTCTGCAGATCTATGACACACCCATCTTTAACATTCACTGTTGGTGGTTTGTTGCTGCGGAGGCAATGCAGATATCAGGCTTTGACATGCATGAAGACTGACTGTAGTGTTGGTAATGTAGATGTCATGCTTTGACATGCAACAGGAAGGGTTTAAGACAAAGCAATATTTCTAGTTCTTCTCTATTAGCTTTGAGGCCCTTTTTTAGGAAATGTATTTGTCACAGAGAAGCATAATATAAAAAAGAATTAATGCGATTTTAAATGTTTTTTATTTCGCTATATTTTAAACCTATTTTCTTTCAACCTACATAGCATTCTACTTAATGCTTTGTAAATGATCGACTTGTTGTGTATTATTGTGCATGTATGCATAGTTCTGCAGAGTCTGAAAATGATGCAAAGGTGGAAACCTGTTTGACATCTGAAGCGGAATGACAGCCATTATGGCCACTATTTCCTTGTTGTTTTATCAGATGAATTGCCAACCGGGTCATGTGTATGCTCCTGCAATTGCATATTTGTGCGGATGCACAATTGCATCATTGTTGTTGTATCATTATTTCTGATAACCTCGTCTTAAAAAAAAAAAATTTACAACCCTGATGTCTCGTGTCGTCTTCCTGGTTTTCTGTTAGCCTCCAGGCTGACTCACTGGGTTCTCTATCCTTCACTTACCAACACAAAAAAGTCCTGTTAGTAAGTCACCTTTTTATTCCTTTCATTGGTCCCCCTACTTTCACAACAGAGTCAGTGTATGACCTTCTTGCCAGTGAGCTGAAGTTGCCTCCCTCCACTGAGCAGAGTCCAGAAGTCATGAGTCAAAAGAGCGACGGAGAGGCAGGCCCTCTCCCTTCAGCTCCTCTAGCATCAGGTAGGATCCTGCTTCTCGCTTCCTTATTTCTCCTCTCCAAGCAGGACTGATCTTGCCCCACCTCCCCAAAAAAAAAGAAAAGAAAAAAAAAACACTACTCATGTAGCAGTCTGTACCTGTAGGCGAACACAAACACCTGCATGCAAGAGGAAAGCCTGTCAAACAGCCAGCCTGCTGCTCTTTGAATTTTCACATGTGAGAAAAAAAACAAGGCTGGAGAAGAAAGTTAATGTTTCTGGAATTAGGTTAGCTGAACATGCTTGCTTCCCTGTACCTGCTTGTTGGGATATCATTTTGTTGCTGTATCCCGCTGCACCAACAGATCTAATCTGCAGTATGTTCAGCACATAGACCATAATTATCATCTTTATTATTAAAGCGTCAAAGATGAAATTAGGGCGTGACTGAATGCTATAATAAAGTTAGAGAAGCTGGGAAAGATGCTTTTGCCTACAAGGTTTTGTTAAAGTGACTTTGGCAGAAATGGAGCTGTTGTCTCACAGAAGTAAATCTTATTAGCTGGTAAATTTAAAAGTCCAGAAACAAGACTCTGTGGTTAATTAGCCTTTCCACTGGCTAACACGACAACAAAAGGCTCCAATTTAATTAAATAATCATAATCATGTTTGTGGTCTCGGTGGGTGGAGAAAGGACAGAGACCTTGTTTCTGTGTGTTCTCGGGTTGATGGATATGTGAAGATTAACAGAAATGAGAACAGTCAACTTCAAAGCATAAATCAAAATTGACCAAAATCAGAAAATCATGCAATCTGTGGACATTTTGAGTTTGAGATTTTTTTTTTCTTATGCTGTGATGTTTTGATATCCTCTGGAAAGTTAGAACTTGTCGGGCCATGGGTAAATACTCTGAGACAAATTGTAAACAATAAATTGCAACCACAGAATTTTAAGACCTTTTGTCATCAAATGTTTGTCTTTGTCATTAAAACTTCTGGCATGCTATAAATCCCACCTTTCCTTTACCTCTTTCTGCTGGCAGTGCATGAAGACGAAACAAACATATTTTTTGCTAAGTATATTATTTGCTCCCATTTTTATGTGCAGCAGTTATTTAATGACTCTCTTAGTATTTGTTAGACATTTTAAGGTCTCATTTGTACATTATTAATAGCTTTCAAACTTGCTCAGACTGACACTGCCTCCTTATGTTTGGACTTTTTCCCCTCTTCAATTTTGTGTTATGCAAACTTGTGAAACACCAGAAAATCCTGATTTTTGGCAGCAGCTTAACCCCTCTGTGCTCCAGTCATTATCTAAAATTGCAGCCTTTGTCAGCATGTTGGAGCAACTTTGTTTTGGGTCCCAGTGGGGAGGGGGAAATGGTGTTGCATCATACTGTGATTTTTTTTTTTTTGCTTTTCATTTGAATCAATCTTTACTGTTTAGCTTTTATTTCTCATTTGCTGTCTCACTTTTATATTCCAGGAAGTTCCCTCTGAAGCAGGGAGTGTCTGCATATAAAATGGTCTGCAGTTCTCTGCTTCATAGGTCAGAAGCTTGTTTTGTTTTGTCTCTGTGGCTTCACCAAACGAAAAGAAAAAAGAGAGAAAAAAAAAATGTTTGTCGCCAAAAAAGAAGTCCCAATAAGTAACATGCCACATATTGTTTGAGCCATGCTTGTTAAGCTTGATGAAAACACAATTAAGGTGCATACTTCTCTTATTTCATTTGCTTCTTCTGAGCATCACATAGCGCTCTCAACAAAATTTACACATACTGCACAATCAGCACCATAGTGAGAAGGGGGAGTGTTTTATTGAAATAAGGCATAAAAAAGCGTTAAAAAATATCAATTTTACTTCTTACATGGGACTGGTACCCTACATTAGTTCAGCCTGTATTTACTGTCTAATTATTTACACCATAGATGCCTTGTCCTCTTCTCTGACCACGGAAGGGCCTCGCAGTGCTTTTCCCACTTCTTCCAGCACCACCATGCATTCCAGCACTTCATCCAGTGACCAGAACGCAGCTCACAGCAAAAATGTCGACTCAGAGGACAGCAGGAGTAGCCGAGTGGTACCGGAGATCGTCGGAGTCGTGGGTGGTAGTGGAAAAAGCAGCAACGGTGACCCTGCCGGAGGACGTGGTGCAGCCTCTCAGGATGGCCAGCCACACCATCAGCTGACTCCGTCCAAGCGCCGCACCATCCTCAACATCTCCCCGCCGCCGCAAGACCTGTTTGACGACAGCCACATGTCCTGCCAGGATGCACCAGCACCCTTGGACTCGGAGCAGAGTAACAGCATATGGATGGAGGATTCCATATCCAACTTCAGCATCATGAGTACTTCTTCTTACAACGACAACACAGAGGTGCCACGAAAGGCCCGCAAGCGTACACCTCGACAGAAACCAGGACCTAAGGCGGTGCGCGCAGTGGATGCCAGCATGGATGTCTTCGATGCAGACAGCGCCAAAGCCCCACACTTTGTTCTGTCTCAGCTCGGCCCTGAGAGCAAGACATCAACTAAAGCAAGGTTAGTAGTTAGTTCGGAATCACACAACTTAACCTATGTTGTAATGAAAATATCCACACTTGCTCTTCTAGATTTCATGAGACTAGATGAGTTAAAAATTAGGTGCATAATCATATGCCTTTCCATGTTTTCAATTGGGGATTTTGTGAGCAGTCCATTTATTATTCGTGAACTCCAAAAATCTTTTATGACAGAGTTGAAAGAAAGCCCTACAAAGTCTACTACAAGTACACAGTATACATGTAAAAGAAGGTGCTCTGGTCAAATGAGGGTAATTTTTTGCTACAGGCAGAATTAAAGGTTTTTCGAAAAACTACACCCTGAACACACCATCCCCCATAATGAAGCACAGACATTGAATAGGATTCTGGTTGATGGGATGATTAATGGCGATCAATACAGTGCAATACTTACAGAAAACAAGCTGAGGAAGACCTCAGTTTTGGGTTGAAGCTACAATGGCACAGTTTAGGTCATGGTGACCTAAACTGTGAGAATAAACCCAGAGATAAACAAGTTACAATTCATGCCACAACTTAAAAATTTATGTCAAAGATGCTCCTTTCAATCGAAGTGATTTGGAAGAATGGGTCATAGTTTCACTCTTTACATGCCTCTACAAATGGTGAAATTAGGTGGTTCTCAAGGGGGTTAGATAGAAGTTCATATTACATTCTTCAGATTTACATTTTATATAAAAAATGAATTCCCCCACTTCCTTGGTGTTCTTCATTGTGTATTGGTCTGTCACTGAAGATCTTGGCAAAATGCATTGAACTATTGTAACATGACAAAATATGAAAAAGTTAAAAATTATGACTACTTTTGCATGACACAGTACATGCTTAAATAATGGACCTTACCACAGGGGCCGCTTTTCATTGGCTGATGCCCATTCTACGTAGGAGCGCGGCTACAACGTTCTTGGCCGTCTCACAAACACACTTAGCTTCCCGTTAGCCAAGTACAGCATAATGGCAGAACTGATACAACCTCTACACCTTGAAGCCTGTCTGCTACACAGTCGTACGGTAGCTAAACAGATCAATATGCAATGTGTACTCTATCTGACATACACTAAAGATTTTATTTTAGCAGAAAAGGTTTTGGACTAAACTGTTACTCGTGTTAGCCACGCTAGCACCAAGTACAGCTAGTCAATCAACCATCACTGTGTTCAGGGAAGCGCTGATTAATAATCGAGAAATAAATATCAAGCCTGGAAACTTGATATTGTAACGGACTGAATGTTATGTTTTTAATGTAATCTTTGCTCGTCTTTTGGGGCGCAGGCGGTTGCCATGGTAACAGGTGTGCTTAAACTACAAAGAGAGTAAAAAGGTAGGAGTGGTGTTGAGTTGATCACCTGTTCTAATTATTTTACCTTTGTTTCCCTTTGCTGTGGCGCATTACAGCCGCTGTAGTTTCTAAACGTTGGACTAATTACCTCGTTCCTTTGTGAGTTTACTTCATTCACAACAAACATCAAATAGAACAAATATATTTAATAAAATTTTAACAAACAAATGGCTTCTACCGTGATAATTATGTGAAATTAAATTAATTATATCCCAACTTCAGAAGATTTGCTTTTACCTTTACAGAGCTCTTTGGTTCCTCCTATCAGTCTGTAGCTTCTCATATTGACGTCATCAAACCAAATTTCAGATCTACAATAACTGACTGACACCTGCTGGCCTCAGGTTTGCAACCTGCTTGTGACTGAGAAACCAGTAACCTCCTCCCAGACAGAGTCTCACTGAGGAAGAAACTGCATTAGGTTTTCTATCACTTTAATATTTCTGCTATAACTGATGTATATTCGCATATAAAATATGTCAATAGAGTTTAATTTACAATTTTTATGTCTTCGTGTCATGAGGTAGATCTCAGCCGCTGGTGAGAGAAAAAGTAGATCTTGGTCTCAAAAAGTTTGGGTACCCCTGATGTAGAGGGTGTGTGGATCTGCCGTTTTCCTCATCGAGCGAAAGCATTTTGCTGTGACGTGCACAATGTTGGAGGCATCGCGTGGCTCATCCAAAAAAGATGACATGAACTTGTTAGTTACTTTGTCCATTGTATTAGCTGATATATTTTGAAAATCCGGTAGAAATGATGCACTAATCGAGTCATGTTTACGTAGAAACAAGGCACCGCAAGGCTTTGTTTGTGAGACTTGCTGTCACGTGGAATTTTCTAGGTCGGTTGTGGGCGGAGCTTGGTAAGGTCCATGACTCATATGTCATTCAGCATATGTTATTCTGCAAATAAAGTCAAGTGTTTCTTTTATTTAACTGACTTTATGAGGGTTTTTTTTAATCTAATGAACTGTGACAACAGGTATAATCAGGAAATGACACACTGACACTCACCAACAGATGGAAATCTGTAACAAACTTCTCTGGCACCTCATTTCCCACAACAGTTTGACTGAAGGAGAGCGGTTAGATCAGAAAGAAGGGAGGGGCAGGACACTGAAGTACAAACAATGGCGAATCACAGAGCCTCTCTCAAAGACCTAGGATAAGCAGAGCAGATTAAATAAACAGATAACTCTGAACATTTCAAGAGCTGAGGTTAGAATATGCTTGGCTGATGGAGGGCCTCTTAAATCTACATTGCTCAGAGCACCATGGCAACTTCAGAGCATTTCCACTGTTGTGGGAGGGAGACTACAACCACTGACTGATATCTGTATGTCTTTATATGTACATAGATATTTGATTTTAAGATGAGTCGTTTCATATCTTGACTTTTGTATGTTTTTAACAGTGTTGGAGATGCCTGGTAGGTTACATGTACAACAGTAGAGAAGAAATAAAATTTTAGAGCAAAAGAGTAACTGTTCCTGTCAAACTGTTATTCTGTTGCAGCACTGATCATTCTCAGACGACTAATCAGAAAGGAGGGACCCTTACAATGCAATTCCCATCGAAGTGTGAGGGAAAGGAGCTTAAAATCCTCGTCCAGCCAGAGACTCAGCATCGGGCCCGCTACCTGACCGAAGGAAGCAGAGGTTCTGTGAAGGACCGCACTCAGCAAGGTTTTCCCACTGTAAAGGTACCTGTACCGATAATATCAGTGTGTCTGTAATAATATTTGTAATGTAGTTTGTGCTTGATCATGTATCAGCTACATTAGATTTGTTCAGTGTCATAAATAGGCGTCATTACACACATTTGCATTTAAGATTACCGTGACAGTGTTTCTTTATATTCTCAGCATTCTCCGATTAATAAGTCACAGTAAAACTGCTGGGTCAGAATTAGGCCCCATTAACATAATACTTCACACCTAGTGAAGTATGTGTGAAGTACTTACTTCACTAGGTGTGAAGTAAGTACTTCACACTTTTATGTGAAGTACTTACCAAGACAATCGAAATAAAACCTTTTTTAAGTTGGAGGGAAAGTAAAGCTGTTTAAAATCCTGAAAGCCCGAAAAGAGGTAGGACTAATTAATGTTCTTACTCTTAATCACTTTAATTTGTCACCTTAGTATTCACGCCATTTCCTCAATAGATGTGAAAGCTGGATTAATCTGGTTGGTTCTTTATTGTTCTGTAAAAGGTCAATCCAGTTTAAAAATAGACAATTACAAGCAGAAGATATACAAAAGAAATAGGCTTTTTATAGGCTGACATATATACTGTATGAAGCTTCTTTACAAGAGTAGGTAACTTTAGGGTCTCTTACTTTGCCTTGCAAAAGTCTCCATTCACCTTTGATCTGTTCTTTGTTTTATTATGTTAAAACTGTAAAGTTTATTGTATTTTATGAAGATTTTATATGAGACACAAAACCAAGGCGTCAACAACTCTAACTATTTGATAAGGGATAGAGATTGTGTGTTAAATATCAGTATCAAGACCTAAATGCAAAACAGTCTGTAGTAGCACCTGAAAACTGATGTTAAGTGGCCCTATCATCCAATCTTGCTGAAGGACTGGAGAAAATATATCTGTGTTATTATTGTTGTTTTTTTTACCCAGAATACACAATCTAATCAAATACCTTTTTTGCCATTCACAGCTGGAGGGTGTGAGTGAGCCTGTGGTTCTTCAGGTGTTTGTTGGGAATGATGCCGGACGCGTAAAGCCGCATGGATTTTACCAAGCTTGCAGAGTTACTGGTCGCAACACCACTGCATGCAAAGAGGTTGATATTGATGGCACAACTGTGATTGAAGTGACCGTTGACCCAAGCACCAACATGACACTGGCGTATGTAGCAAATTAGCTATTAATTAGCAATGCATTTGTTTTGTGACAAATATTGTTCTAAAATCTGGTTGTTTTTTTTTTTCACTATTTTATTACACCGGAAAGTTTCCTATTTGAAGCAATTGTTTTTATGTGTTCAGCTGTACCTTTGGGAGTCAATAAATCTATTCTATAACTGGTTTGTGAGCTATAAGGTCCATGAATACCTCATTCATTCCCATGCATTGTAGCGACATGCTGATGAATTCATTCTTTCAAAGAGCTGTTAGTTTATTAAATACTTTAATGCTGTTATTGAGATTGGAAGTTGAAGCAAGTCCAACCAAACCTAAATTTATACAATGTTTATGCTTAGGGTCGACTGTGTTGGGATTTTAAAGCTCCGTAATGCTGACGTCGAGGCCCGTATTGGTGTGGCGGGGTCAAAGAAAAAGAGCACACGCGCTCGCTTGGTGTTTCGGGTCAACATCCCACGCTCAGACGGATCAGTTCTCACTCTGCAGACACCCTCATCTCCAATTCTCTGCAGTAAGTTGGTCTTCCTGTTTGCCTTTGTTAAAATACTTTTTATTTACAAGTTGAAAATGGGGTAATAGATCATTAGAAAAATGTGTAAATTACAGGCATACTATCAGATGGGTACATTACAAACAAATCAATTGAGCCATGAAAGAATCAAACTAGTTGAATTGGAGAAAAAGGATAGGTTGACCTAAAACCTACTTGGTTAATAATTACCATTGAGCCTGTTTAGGCCTTGTTTGTCAATTTTAATATAACCAGAGGTCAGTAGACGGTTCTCTTTTGGTGTTAGCATTCAGAGACAGTGCATGTCTATCCCATTAGATTGAGTTGTTTAATAGATGCCTGCAAAGTGAGGGTGTGGTCCGTTTTCACAAACAGGAAAGACGGATCAGCTCATGTGTGAATTTCAGACAACTGCTTTGAGGGTAGCAGGGAAGAAAAAGAGGTACAGGACTAAACAATAGAAGTCTGGAAGTCTGTTGTTTATGGAAGAGCTTGCATGCAAACTAGGGAAATGTCTTTCCACAAAACACAAAAAAGTAATTTCCTCTGGTTTATGATTGCATGTTCATGTACATGTGTGTGTGCACATGTTCATGGTTCACAGGAGTTAGATGTGTTGGAAGGTGGTTCTGCCAGCAATAAATAATCACGTGAAGCAAAAAAGAGAAAATAAACAAGGAAACAAGCAACTTTACTTGTTCCTAACTATGGATACCTTTTTTTTCTGGTTTGTATTTTCTTCTGAGTAAATAAGAACATATTTGCAAGTTATAAGATCTAAGTATTCAGAAGATTATTAAAAGCATAAAATCTATTAGAATATTGAGCTTATTCAAAAGTTTGTGTTTCTCTTTTTCCTTTTTAATGTGATTTCAGATCAAATAGTTTGGTGGGTCTGGTTGCATTGTAGATTAGCTTTGTAGAGGGGGGATGAAAGTTATGCTCCAGGGGAGCATAACTTGCATAACACACTTTGTTGAATTAATTTGATGATAAATAGTATCAAGTGTATGGATGGATGGATGGATGGATAGATGGATAGATAGATAGATAGAATCTTGTTGAAAATCATACTGTTAATTTGTTCTTTATACCCAGAAAAACCTGAGACAGACTAATTTTACAATTAGTTTTTTTTACAATTTTACAAAAACATTTCATATACTGCTACTTTCAGACATTTATCTCTAAATAATAAAAAAAGAATCGTAAACTGTCTTTGAATCGTAAACTGTCTTTGAAAACAACAATAATAATAATAATAATAATAATAATACAGACCTTTGGGCACTTAAATAACATAAAAACAACATTATATGTAGGAGAAAACATAAGATACAGAAACCCTTCAGCTGTGAGTTTGACAATGAGAAACAGCAACAGCATTTGACTGAGACCCCAAGAGTCTAAGGTCCAAATCCCCTGGTTGTTGAAATCATTCCTTAATAGTTTTTAACTAGCATAAAACCTGGTGTTACACATTTCTGCTTCTTTCCCAAATAAAAATCTGGCAATAATTAATCAGAAATGACACAAATCTCCCTTCTGAAGAGGCGAAAATCGGCTTAGATAAATGAAATCTTTGGCAAACCCTCCCCCACAGTCTTCTTTTTGCTGTGTTAGAGGTGAGAGGGCATTATTAGAAAAACGAAAAATCAATGAATCTCATCAGTGTTGTCTGTATTTTCCCTGTTTACAGCCCAGCCTGCAGGGCTGCCAGAGATACTGAAGAAGTCACTGCATACTGGTTCAGTAAGGGGTGGAGAGGAAGTTTTTATCATTGGCAAAAACTTTCTCAAAGACACTAAAGTCACCTTTCAAGAAAATGTTTCAGGTGAGAAAAAAACAACTTCATAGACTTTTTTTGTCAAGTTTAATTCAGTTTTGATATGTAACACTCAGTGAAAACAAATTCTCTCTGTTCCAGATGAGAAGTCGTGGAAGTCAGAGGCAGAAATCGACATGGAGCTGTTCCACCAGGTGAAAAGTTATTTTTGTTCTGTCGTTTTTCTGAATGATTAAAGGTAATTACAAGTGAAAAGATTGGATAGACAAGCTTCAACTCCAACATGTTTGGGCCTTTCAGATATAATCATCTTAAATGGCTTTTGGTTCAAAGGTGTCAGTAGTTTCATTGTGCTCTGACCTAATTACTCTCAGTCTCAGACACTCTGCTGAGTGTGTCTTAACCAGGATTAAACCTTTGCCCCTGAAAACGAAAGGATCAGTAATGCAGGAACTGACAAATCTGTAACATTTCTCCCTTTAACATTTATGCACATTTTGAAACTACAAAGCTGTGCATTTGACGTGCCTTTGTAGCAGAATACAGAGCAAGCAAACAAAGTTCAAGATACATTCAAGAATGCAGCCGCAGAATAGAGAAAGAATAATTTTGTTTCTTTTTCGTTTCTCATTAACTGACTGTTTTGGCTTGAAGCTACTTTCAGATTCATTTCTTGTATAGATTAAGCTTACTGTACTTTCTGTGACTTACTGTACTTTGAGACTCAGTTGGCTCATTTTAATTTATTTTTTAATTTTATATCTTTAACTTCCCAGAATCACCTGATTGTGAAGGTTCCCCCATATCAGAACCTGGCCATCTCCTCTCCTGTTTGTGTGGGGATCTACGTGGTGACAAACGCTGGCAGGTCCCATGATGTTCAGCCATTCACCTACACTCCAGATCCAGGTTTGTTCAGCTAAAGAAACAAGAGACTGTATATTATTAAGCCTTCCCCCTCCCCCAAAGTAAAACCTACATAGGCTTTACAACTAGTATTAAATAATGTGTCTTGAGTTTATGTTCAGACCTGTGGCCATTTAACTTTGCAACTTTTTTATAACACTCCCAGCTCCTGCAGTATTACTGTATTAGTATTACGCTAATACAGAACTAATATTTCTGTATAATTTTAATTTGCAATGGGCTACAGAGATGGTGTTTATTTCTGTTTGAATTTGATTGGAGTGTCTCATCTTTCATCAAATTCTTCAATTATGCATTCAAATTATTACTGATACTGGTTTTTCTGTTCTGTTCATTTATTTATACTTTTATTTTTATTTTTTTTAATTTCACCAAACTGAGTAACTAGCAACATATTATCCCTTTCTGGGATTAATAAAGTGCTGAGTCTTATTAAGGTGTTTCCTAATATTAGGCAACACTGCCACCTACAGTTTAGTGTGATGATTTTCAATAGATAGATAGCATTTATTGTCATTGAACAGAATTCAACGAAATTTCCATAGGTGTAATGCTCCTCTCCTTTTTGAAAGGCAAATCCCTATGTAGCACTGACATTTACCTAGTGTTTTACTAATTTCAAGGTTCCTTCTTGTAGCACAATGAAATATCTGAATAATAAGTTTTTAATATAAACAACAAATCTCTGTTAATCATGTTCTAATTAGCTACTGTCACTGTCTATTATCTTGTTTTATTTTAGACAATCTTGCAGTACAAAATGAAATTCCTGTAAAGAAAGAGAATCCCTCTCCAGTGAAGACCTGTTCTTATGATGAGCAACTCAAAGGTTAGTAGTCCTTTTTATTAAAATTATAACCGTATCATTGTTGCTTTATGCCTGTCGAGATATTTTTTAAAATATTTTTAAGTTCAATACTTAGTGAAAAGGGTTTTAATTGTCTCTTTTTCTTTATTTTGATTACAAAAAGCATCTAAATTAACATTTGGCATCCATCCTGTTACTCCTACAGCTGTAGATAGTGCCTTGATGCCTTCAATGTTGCCTTTAGTGAAGAGAGAAGATGTCACCCCAATGGAAGTGACAAACAACCTTCAGGCCTCTGGAGTATTTAAGGTGAATTACTGAGCCATAAACTGCTTTTGTATATTGAAGTTAATATATGCTCTGTTTGATCCACGTTTTTGGTGGCTTGGTTTAGTTTGCTTTGTACTTTACTGCACCGAACAGCTTATTTTTGTGAACGATGTTTTAGAAATTAGATTCCGCATTTATAATAACACATGACTTAAAACCCCTAACTTGTGCTTTTGTCGCTTTGTGTTTCACCAGAACGGTGATCTTCGCTCACCCCAGCCGACCCAAGATGTAGCAGCAGCACATCTAAATAAAAGCTTAGTTTTCAGCAATAGCTTACCTCAGCCTGCAGGCGATCCAGATGAAACCCAGGCTGCTGCTTTTACCAATGTCGATCCGTTAAGCACCATCCAAAAGCAGAATATTGCTCCCAGCAGCTCATTCCCTTTGCCTGCAGAGTCTCTTCTCCCACAAGGCTCCCAGCAGTTCCTTTTAGAGTCCAGAGACGGTCTGATGCGAGAGAGGTCCGGCAGCGCTTCTGGAGGAGTTGGCAGGCTGTGTGTTGAACCGGCACCCCCACCACCACAGCCACAGCTGCAGCTCTACCCTCCAGATGAAGTGGCTCAGCTGGAGGAAGCTGTGAGACAACTTAAAGCTAAGGGATACTGTAACTTACCAATTCAGGCTGACAACTCGATAACCAAACAGCAGCAGCAACAAATCCAACACCAGCAACAGATCCAAAATCAGCAGATTCAGCAGCAACAGCAGCAACAAATTCAACAACAGCAACAGCACATCCAGCACCAGCAACAGATCCAAACTCAACAGATTCAGCAGCAACAACAGCAGCAAATCCAACAGCAGCAGCAACAGCAGCAGGTTTTGGAGAACTTGCAGCAACAACTGTTCCAGTCTCAGATCCAGATGCAGTGTGGCATGTTTCAGGATGCTGCCCAGGCTGAGAACGCAGACCTTCAAGGTTCCCCATCAGGAGTGGTGACCAACCAGACATCACTTTACCCATCGGATCAACAGCAACAGCAGCAGAATCAGCAGCAGCAAGCTGCCCTTTTTCAGCAGGCGAACGACCTTTGTTCCATGCAGACCAGCTTCCTCCAGCAGACCGCCACCCATCCCTCACCAACCATGTTCCACAATCCCAGTCCTCTGGCTGAGACGCAAGATTCACAGGCATCAATGTATCAGAAGGCTTCCCAGGAGCAAGTCCAGGCCGCGCTGTTCCAGAGCACCATGACAGTGCTGCAGTCTCAGGAGCAACAGCAATCCCCCACTGGGCTTTTCCTTCCCCAAACACCCCTGTCCACCCAGCTTACAACTGGTGGTTCTCAGCAGCAGCAACAACAACAACAGCAGCAGCAGCAGCAACAGCAGCAGCTGGCCTTCCTTAATGCTCTACAATCCTCCTCTCCTGAACCGCAGTCAGTATTTCAGACCCAGGCCCAGATATCCCCCATGCAGCAGAGAAGCCCCATGGAGCAGCAGCAGTCGCCACAGCCTCCGCCGCTCACACAGCCGCCCCAGCAGCCAGCCATGTTTCAGAGCATCTCCCCCCATTCCTCTCCAAACACTCTCTCTCCAGGCCAGCAGCAACAACAGCAGGCAGGCTTAATGTTCTGTAACAACAACCTGTCCACACAACCACAGGCCCCTAACCTCATTTTTACCAGTCCAGGCCAAATGCCTCCTCTCACCACCAGCAGTCTAGTTTCCCAGGAGTCCCAAAGCCCGTCTCAGCTGTTTTCCCAAGACAATATGGTGGGTGTCAATCAGCAGAATCAGCCTGAGCCCATGGCCTTAGGGAATCCCACCAATTCACCACAGCAAGTCATGTTTCAGGAGCAGCAGCCAATGCAGTTAGGCAGCACCCCCAACAACCACTCTGAGCAGCCAGTGAGTCTCTTCATCCCTCCATCCAACATGCCTCCCATGCAGGGGGGGATGGCTGTTCCCGAGCTCACTCAGTCAGCCATGTTTGCCTCCCAGAACGGCGTGGGAAACCTTCCGACCACCACCTCCTCTCCTGTCCAGCAGCCAGGAAGCTTGTTCCAGCACGCTGTGAGCGGGAGCATCAGTCAACCCAGCCAGCCTCAGCAGCCGGGCCTTTTCATCTTCGGGATGCAGAATGGTAAGGATGTTATAAACAAGGTGAACTCCTGTCAAAACCGATGAGTTAATAGATCAACAAGTATTTTTAATCAATAGTTGTACAAAGTAGCATCACTTTAAATGATGCTGTTAAATGAACCATAGAATGTAATCTTCGTGAATAGGGATGGTTATGTTTTTATGAGAGAAATAATACATTTTCTAAGGTATTTATCATGTCTGTTTGGCAGATGGATATAACAACAATATTTATTTTTCATTTAATTATAATATATGGTTATTTTGTTTTGAATTTTTCTGTCCCTTCTTGCAGGATGTGGCCAGCTGATGAACAGCCCTGGAAACACAGTTTCAGATCAGATCATAGCAATCAGCCAGTCGGGTCAGAACCAGCAGGAGAGCGAGGCTCACATCCAGTCCCTGCTCAGCCAGTCTCTGTCCCAGTCTGGGACAACCGCACAGGGCAGCATGGAGGTCTCTCAAAGCATGGAGAAGATCAATGACCTGCTAGTCAGCCTGCATGAATCAGGCGGCACCCTCACGCGTTCATTCTAAATGCCACAGAAGCTCATGAGCTTGTTTTATTTTTTGCCGAAGAAATCTGGAAAATTGTTAAACACTAAGAAAAGGTCCAAGTGTTAATGCCTGATTACTGCATGCAGGTCTGCTCCTGCACCGCAGAAGATGTATTCAAACAGCTGACGGCCTTTGCTCAGCTGGTCTCTTCAGACAAAAATAATAACGACCAATGTAGATAACGGTGACTTCGAAGACAAACTGGATCATTTCTTTTATATGCAGATACATAACCCAGGATTTAGGAATGGGTTGACGGTGACCAAGTTAACATCTTTTCATATCTCTCACAAAAACTGGCTAATTCACTTTTACTGAAACTTGTGTAAGTAGTGACTAACTCCTGAAGAGTCTGAAAAGAGAAGTGGAACTCAAATCTTTTTCTTTCACTTTCTCTCTGAAAAGACTGTGAACTTGTCAGGCCTGATAATCAGAGAACTTGGTTTTCAATGTAAATAGGTAGAATGTGATGTTATCTATAGCATGCTCCAGTTTTGTTTTTCTGTGTCTTGTAAAATGTCTCCTAAGGCGTTAGAGGTTTCTGTGAAAAAAAATGGGGTTTTTTTCTACTTCTTATTCTTGCCGTTATATTGCATGAAAGACGGACCATTTGGTATAGCACATGGTTTTAGACATTGTGTGGCATGTTTGGCTGTTCTAGTAGCTACTGTTTGAAATGGTGCAGATAGTTTGCAAAAACAAAAGGTCTATAGAGGGAGAGAAAGCGAAGAAAAATGAAGTTCAAGAACTGTAGAAATGAACATAAGAGGTTTAATGTAATTTGGTTATTATTTTGCAGTTTGAAGCAGTGGGCTTGAACCTGTTGATAGCAATAAATTTAATCTAGATCTCTGAAATGCCAGAAAAGGAGATTTTGATTTTATTTATAATGCGATAAATAAGCTTTTTAGGTGCTACATAGATATATTCATTAATAAATCTACATAAATTATGTATTGTATTTGACTGGGTTCATGCTAAAGATTTGTCAAAACAGTGAAGATGGTTAAACTGAGATATATTTGTAAATATTAAATATTTTATTTATTTTAACATATTATCTCTATCAACATGTGAGCCAGGATGCAGATACACCAACACTGCAGTCTGTTAAAATGTTCTGGTTCATGTGACAAATCCAGGTTACAGCCTATGTTAAAAATCATTGATGATGTTGCTCTTTAATCACTCCTTTTTTAAAGAGTGCTGCAGACTCATTAGGAAGGGTGAATTTTTTTTATGTCCATATATTGTGTCTTCATTTCCTAGGTTAAAAACAAGGCAGCATTTGTGAGGAAAATCAAATGAGCAAAAAATAAAAAAATCCTTTAAAATATAATATTTTTTTTAATCTTTATGATCATACAGCTGTGCATCAAATTACCAGCTACTTTGTTGCTATTGATTACCAGAAATCTTAATGTATTAGTTTTTGAAATTAGATTAAAATAAATTAAACAAATAAATTCTGTTCACATAATTATTTTCATTTTTCAGTTATATATTATCAAAATATACATCTAGAGTAGAGCATTAACTTAGTGCATCGTTACTTTCAGTTTAATGGTTGGAAGGTGGGTTTTTTCAGTGTCAGTGTCTGAACTAGAGTAGTATTCATAAACCAGTTAGAAATGAGCCAGTTTTGTAGAAATGTTGACTTTAGTGATTGCTTAGGAGGAGAAATGTGTCTACAGCTGAGCATCTCGCACAGATCATTGTAATAATATTCAGAAATTGTGCATGTTGAAGCTTTACAGACCTCATGTTGTTTTCTCTGCTGGTGGTCTGTGACTTCAACACCAAAGTTTGATCTTTGTGTACATCCTGATAAAGTGCCAGTTTTATGGCTCATTAAGGTTTTTATTGTCTTCTTTCTTTTCACTAATTGTCTGTTTAGCATTTACCTCCTGACATTCCAAAATGCATTTTGTCCTGATGCTACACTTTACAGTTTTTGTTTTTGTTTTTTCTAATAAAGACAAAACAGTTTGTAGTCTGTAGTTTTACGTAAGTGCATGCACAAACAAGAGACGGGTCTCTTATAATTGTAATTATCCTTTCTTTTTTTCTTGTGTTCAGTGTACATGTTGAAACTAATGCATTAAGACCGTTACACTTAGTATTCACTTTAAAATCCCAAACAGCTGTTGTTTTAGGATGGAGTTGATGTAAACATTAGCAATGTGATTTGCGGAGCGATGGAGTGCAGCTGTGTGTAGTGTGATCAATTTGGGTGTGTGTTTTTTTTTTTTTAAGGGACCTTTCTCTAGAAGGAAACATGACTTGGGAGAGGAGAGCTTTCTAGCTTTCTTCAACTTGTAAAATAGAAAAACTAATATTTCCAACGCTCCATATTTATGATTTTCTGTTGCTTTTGTTTTTAGAGAGATAATTATAAAACATATGTTAACTTTTTTTTATCACTGTAGTAGGTATTCATCTTAACAGAGAAATATATCTTAATTTATTTGCGCATTGGTGGTTCGTAGAATTGCTCTGCAGTCATGGTAATTTTTCCTTCTAGCTATATTGATGAATGTTATTTTTTTCCCCCACCCAAATCTGCTCATTGCTGTACCACCTGGGAGAGCCCTGCACTGGGACCAGTCTGCTGCCGAGGAGGAAGTGACCTCATTCTGCTGTGACTAAAGTGAATGTCGCTTTGCTGCACTCCAACCGGTTATCTAATCCTGTTGGAGCTCAAAAATGACTATAACCAGCTCAGTAAAACCAATGTTTACTGACTTGCTCTTAATCTATGTTACTCTCTGTTTAGAAGTTTTTATTAAGCAGAGATGAATGTTTTTACTCTACTGTCCACGGATCAGGATATTTATACCAACTGTAACTTTTCCAAATTCTCCAAAGCGCCTGAAGTTCATACTGTTGTTTCTGCAGCTGTTACTAAACTTGGGAAAATCTCAGATGGAAAATTAAGGGTGAACCATCTTGTGCTGCTGGTGGTTGTGCCTTTTTTTTAGGGAGAGTGAAATGCTTTATATACTATGAATGATGACCATACAGCTTACTGTGCACAGTTGCTCCTGTATATACTTCTCAATGTACATATAACATGTGTCCCCTAGACTTTCCTGACCAAACAGTTTTTAGCCAGGCAATATGGCACCATGCTGTCAGACCAAGAAATTTCAGTATTCAATATGAATGTACTGCTCGTTTTGTGAATCGTGGATGGGAAAAAAAAAAATCTTCCTTATATCCAGAATGTTTTAAGTGAACATAGTGAAGAGGTAATTACTTTTTTGAAATTACAGTTTTCTCATTTGTGTATGTCTGACTTTTATTACAGTCTTTGCTAAGTTATGGAAAAGAGGGAGATTTTTTTTGTTAAAGTTCTCATTTTTATCTGTTCTTTGCATTTGAAGTTTTATTTTTACATTTAATTTAATATTGACAAACTAAGTCAAAGTTAATCTATCATTACATATTCACCCGTAAATATACTGAAAACACTGCACAGATTGCACACCCAGCCTGAGGAGAGATAACTGTAGCAGCGGGGTTGAATTGTTGCTGTTGCCTTTTAGAGTCTGATTAAATACTCAACTATAATTTTAAGCCATAACACCAAAAGTGTGCTTAGAATGTTTGACAGTTTTTGTAGTTGCTATAAATTTGTCGTTAACTCTACTGGCGCTTCTCATATGCATCTGTCCTGTTTATACTAAAATTAAACAAAAATGGATTGCACTTATGGCAACTAACATAAATGCAGACACATTTTCTCCGAAACTGCTATGCAGTTGATTTACATTAATTTTAGATCTGTTTAAAACAACAAGTATAGCCCTCTGTGTTTAAACCACAGATGACAAGCTAAAGTAGGTATTCTATTATTTATGTTGCTTTTTTAAAAATGTCCTTATGGTATGATTGAAGCACAATGTTATTTCTTCTCTCAACAGTGATCAAAGTTTTGAGGGGGGGTTTTAATGCTCGTTTTCAGTAGGGAAAAAGTGACAAGTTGTTTGCTTTGTTAATTACCATCTTGCTTATGGGGTTTATATGAATATGTGTTTGTTAGTTGGTCTTGCTGTTTACTGGAACAGTGGTTTCTTTGAGACCATCTGATTATTGTCTCACGTTTTCCTGTAGGTAAAAATTAAAATCTGGGCTTATCAAAGTTGTTATAAAGGAAACACAGACAAAAAAAAATCAAAATATGTAGTTCTGAAATTTTATTTTGGTACTTCTTTGCAAATTCTGTAAACCAGATCAAACCATTCTTGTAGTAAACAGCTTGGAAAATTTTCTTTTTAATCATCAGAGCAACTGTCAATCATCATTCATTAGGGGAAAATCTGTTTATATTTGGAGTTTGTTTTTGTTACTTTTATTGTCTTGCGATTTTGTAAACTTACTGCTAATTAAACTAGTATACTTTAATCATTAGTGGTGTTTTATTTTATCTGTAATACTGAATGACATTTTGTGGAAGTTATCCTGCGACAAGTAATAATTTCAATATTCAGTTCTGGGTCAATTTGATCTTATTTCATTTGCATATAAACAACAGAAGAAAATACCAGCCAAAGGAAAACACAGGAGCGACTTCAAGTCTTAACTACTTTTGGATATAAAATCTAAGCTAGGGTTTAATAACAAATAAATGTTTCGTACTGCAGCAACACAGTATCATATCAATATTTTCAAAAGTTAATGGCTAAATTAGACCTTGATTGATTGATGTTTCCAATATTTGTTTAACTGCAATTATATTATACTGGCAAGAAGCTGTAGAGAGTAGAGACCCCCTGCATCTCCTGATTATTGGCGACTTCTTCGGTTTGGAGATATTTTTCCCACTTACATCAGTTGACCAGTAGGTGGTGGTGTGTGACACGTTAAGGTCCTACGAAGTGTCTATACCACCCCATAACAAACACACCATTTGTGTGAAAAGGAAAATGCTGGTGTTGTTGTCTCATTAGGATTAATGAATACCAAATAACCAGATTACAAGTGGAGTCCAGTGGAGTTGGATGTCACGCAGTTTGTTACTGACTCACTGCTTAATTACTCTGTTATTTCATATTTGACCTTGCAGTCTGTCAAACTTTGAAATCAGGAGGTGTATTGTGAACATTCCCTTGGTCAGTGTAGATTTTTATTTTGTAATTGTCTTTAGAGCAAATTCCTACTCAATATTGGTTATAAATCAAATCGCCTGCTGTACAAGACTGACATAAGCAGACTACCTGAAGAAACTGTGGGGTCAAGTTATTCTATTAATGGGGTTTTTCTTCCTGACGACATGGGCATATTCTGACATGGGACAATTCCAGGATTCATTGGACTCAGATTGTGAAAGAGTGGTTCAGGAGCATGAGGTATCTTTCTCACATTTGATTGACCACCCCCGAGTCTGAACCTTAACCCCTTTCAGAATCTTTGGGTTGTGCTGGCTCAAACTTTGATCTTGGTGAAAAATAAATGGAAATAGAAACATTATATATATATATATATATGGGGGGGAGGTGTTTTGGCAAAAAGAACAAAATCCCCCATCAAGATCAAGATGGTGTGACTTTAAACTTGATCATGATTTTATGGACTGAGGAACAGTGTTGATCTTGGTTTCTATAATAATAAAAACCCACTCGTTACTTATTTTCAGATTTCTTTAAGATTAAACTAATTTGTATTTAAACATTTTAAGTATTTCAATGTATTCCTCATACCATGCTCAAGACCTCATGGGATTTGGAAAGAGGAACAAAATGTTGTGGAGCCTCTGCCTGATGCAACAGCAAAGCAATCAGCATTTTTTTTTATTGTGTGAGTGTGCCTTTCATCAGTACTTTCGGTATGACATTTGAAATTTTTTTATGTTTGAGATGGTCATGAATGTGCTCATAAAATGTGTATCATTTTAAAAACAGAAAAGAGAGTTTTCTCTTTTATTCTATTGTATGCTTTTACATAGCATTACATTCCAAAATAAAAGCTCAGAATCACTTTTGAAAAAAGTATAAGTTAGCTACATTTATTTTTGAGGAAATTTTAGGGATGTCAGTAAGTGCAGCTCAGCTGACTTTTAATTACATTTTTTTGTAGTGTGAGATGAACTTCTTTGGAGGATTTTTTAAATAAGTGGTGTTCATAATTTTGGAAGGGTAGTAAAATAATTAACTGTCCTTTGAAGTCTTTGGCAGACTTTACTTGACCCACCTATTTAGAGATGGTTGCTGGTTTTTGTGGAGATCCCCACTTTATTTTGACTTGACATTACTTTAAGTGAAAGTTAAATTGAAACTGAATGTTAATTCTGGTTATTAGGTTCTTACTTACCAATTCTCATCACATATTTTCTGAAGTACCTGTACTTTCACTTTCATGTGTCACATGATTTAATTGTGATAAAATTGTGTTATAAAACCTGCAATACTAATAAACACATTGTTTTGGTTCTTTTTAGAGTTATTTTGTATACTAATTAAGAAAACAGTACTCAAAGTTGGGAAAACAGGGATCTTTTCAAGTTTTTTTTTAAGATTTGTGTTATGTTTATGGTTTATGTTTAAAGATGTGTTTATGTGTTCAGTATGATGCAATGAAATACTTAAATGTTGAAACATCTTGCTTAAACTGTTATGTTGGCAGGGCATAATACAGTAGATTTTTTTATTAAAACATATTTCAACATAAGGTTCATTTTATATTGTTTATAATTTTTACTGATTTACTATGGGTTCATATCTCTCTTTTATTTTTAATATGCTAGTTTCCGATATTCCCCTAAACGCACCATCAAGCTTTCCTTTATCTGCTGCGCACGCGTAGGACGCACTTTCAGACCAGCTCGCTCTTTCTGCGCGCAGCATCAAGAACATGGCTGACGTGACAGCGGTGGGGGAAGAGAAACTCAGCAAAAAGTGAGCATATCTCCTTACTGCCAAGCTTTTTAAGCTTTAGATACTTCCTAATCTGTAGTCTATTCTTCAAGGTTGTTGCTCTTTCGTTAACAAGACCCGCTTTAATTTTGCTATACGAAATCTTGTGACATCTAAATGAAGGTCCCATATGGAGGCACGCTACAAGACCCACACATCCCATATTTAAGTTCGCTGCTCCTTCTGGTAGCTGTAGTCCTCTACGGTGACGTAATAAAGTCTCTGTCGGTAGTTTGGCGAACAGAAAAAACTACAAAATTTATTTCCGGTCTTCAACATGTTGCCGGATTCTACATTCTCCCGTAAAAATTAGATTTATAATAGTTCTTGTCGCTAACTTGTTTGTATAAAACGTGGACACAACCTATAAACTACGCCAATTCCGTTTTAAGGATCTTGTATCTATAATATATATTTTTGCATATTATTATTATTATTATTTATTGTTGTTGCTATTACCGTTATTATTATTGTCGTTGTTACTCTGAGGTCTTGAGTTGTAGAATTTAGTTTTGCTTTTAGTTTTCCCCTTTCTGGTGAGCAAGCACGGCCGTTGATGCTCCCCTCTGTCTTTGCATGTATATGTTTTCTCAGGTCTGTCTGCTGACTGTGGTAGCTCAGCATGCTGTGTCTGGTCAGGGCTGCCAGGCAGCAGCTGTGTCAAGCCTTTGCTGTCAGAGGACAGTGGTTAAAATATGCATCCCCGTGTTCAGCTGCAGCCCCGGCTCAGTTTCACGCAATACGATGGAGAGGTGACAAAAGGTTGGTGGCTTTTCCGTTCCTGTGTGAGAAACAACCAACCTTTTGTCATCAAACTAGATATGGTCTCCCTTGTAACTATTCCTCTTGCTCTCCTTTAATAGTCGACATCACACTACAGTAAAAAGCAAAGGGACATCGTATTGTTGCTGTTATGTTAGTGAACATGCTTTTCTTTTTTTAAAGGGCTGGAAATCTTTCTAGAAAGTCTGGTTCATTTATTGTGTTTGTATTCTTTCAGTGAGCTGAAGAGACGAATGAAAGCTGATAAGAAAGCGGCTGAGAAAGAATCAAAAGGAAAGGATTTGGGGGAACAAACTGATTCCAATAATGCCAATGCACAAAATGCCAGTGCCCTGGATGATGAGACACTCGATCCCAATGTAAGATGGTCACAAATCACCATTAAATATGCATTTAGTATGTTTCCTTTTACAAGCATGTTTATTTGTTTTGATATTAGTCAAAAAATTCTTAAACTGGGTGTGTACTTCTGAAATTGAAACTGAAAGAAACGAAGTCAATCGATGCGAGTTTAGACAAATATATGCAATAATCTGTCCTTCAGGCACTCTGTTTAAAGATGAAGATAACTTCATTTCATTTTTTTTAAATACCAAATTTGCTAAGACAGTTTTTGGACAACCAGTCCCTATGAATATATTTGTAAATCACATTTTTTGATGAAATCCCTGCCCCACAATGTCAACATATTTTTAACTAAAAAGTGTCCTAATCAGGTGAATAAGGTATAAAATTTAGAAGGTTTAATAGAGTTCCATGTTTTTAAGTGATCAATCAAGAATAACAACTACCCTGTGTTCTATTTGTTTTACCTATTTTTGTTAAAATATGTATCTATCTTGAAATTAAGACCTTGTGTTTCAGTGTCCTTACCTGTACAGTTAAGGTTTGATTTAAAAAAATAAAATAAACAAGAAGTTAAGGAAAACCAAATAACTCCTGGCTTTCAAACAGTTGCCAAATATTAAGATAACAAATATAAGCTTCTGCTTTCTGTCTGCACTGCATTGCCCGTTGTGTCTCTGCTATATGATTATTATCACCTTCACAACTATTTTGTTTTGTTTTGTTTTTTAAAATAAGCAAATATGAAAGTGATAATGGTCACCATGACAAACACTCATTCCACTTGGCATTGAGACTATTTTCATGCTCATAGAACATCCTGTAAGTTGTTTTACTGACATTTTCAAAACATGAATTATCTTAAGCTTGGGGTGGTTGTTTTATTACTTTCATTGTGAGAACATATTTCTCTCCTGTGTGCCAGAAGTGATAACATGGGTGTGCTTAAGCAAGCCCAACTAAAAAAGAAACTGAACGAATCTAAGCTAAGTTCTGTTATTGAAGATCTATTCAAATATATTAGCTCATTCTTTATTTAACATTTTTACATGTTTAAAAAAAGAACAAAAAGCCTTTGATAATACACACCACTGCATCGAGAGTATTTTCTTTACAGGGATAGATCATCTTGTAAACTATTTTAATTACGTTTTTTCTAAATATGAAATATTTGAAACTCACAGTGGATATTTTAGGCTTATATTGAAGCAATAATTTTTATACTAAATTTTTAAACTCTTCCAAATAAGAAGAAATGGGGGGGGGGAAAATAGAACTTCCTGCAGACAAACCAGATAATTCAAATATGCAACTAAATGCTACTTATTTTGTCATTATCTCAACATAATGATGTGTACAGCCTGTAGAGATTTACAAGCAATGTACAGGGAGCAGGTCAGAACTTTCCTAAAGAACATGCTTCAGGCTGGCTAATAACATACTTGTGTAACAGCAATACTTCAAGATCCGCACCCAGGCCATCCAGGAGTTGAAGGGCACAGCTGAGGACCCGTACCCACACAAATACCATATAGACTTGTCGCTTACAGACTTCATTCAGAAATACAACCACCTGCAACCTGGGGACCAACTGAGCGATGTTGTTCTCGCTGTGTCAGGTACCAGGAAGACTTTATGATCTTATCCTTTCCTAAGTAAACCAGCCTCATACCCTTTGTTAAACTTAAATATTTGGCAGGCCGAGTTCACGCCAAGAGGGCGTCTGGTGCCAAGCTGATCTTCTACGACCTGCGTGGTGAAGGAGTTAAGCTGCAGGTCATGGCAAACTCAAGGTATGGCAACTGGAGCTTTCATTGAGTGAGATTGTGGATTTGTTTGACAACATTAACCTCACTTCTTTGCCTTTTTGGGTTATTCTGGCAGGAACTACAAGTCTGAAGAAGCGTTTGTGGCCATCAACAACAAGCTGCGGCGTGGCGACATCATTGGTGTCCGTGGAAATCCTGGAAAGACCAAGAAGGGGGAGCTGAGCATCATTCCCATCGAGATGACCCTGCTGTCACCATGTTTGCACATGTTGCCCCATCTCCACTTTGGCCTCAAAGATAAGGTAATTTACAACATACTAGTCCTGAACACTGCTGAGTATGAAACTTGTGTCTCCCTCTTTGCAACACATGTGTGATGGGAAAATTTCTACCATCCTACTATAGTGTTATTGTATATGTAGTTAAATATGTTTGCAGTAGTTTAGTATTTAGACCTGCTTAGAAACAGAATCTGAGTTGTGATGGATTTATTTTATACACCACATAAACAGCTTTTTTCTCACTTCTCTCAAGTTTGAAAGACATTAATATTTTACGTTTCTTTGCAGTTTTCCATTTAGCTTCCAACACTCCACAGTTTCTTCACTTTGCAGCAGTATCAATAAAATGCCATAAGATCTGACATTTCTCCTTGTTAAAACTAGTGGTGACGACAAAAAAGCGCCGAAGCTCATCATTGTTTAAAGTCTCAGAAAACATGAGGGTACTTGACTTTCCTCTACCACCAGAGACTAATCAAGTCTGTGGGTGTGTGATTTTTATTTCTCTTAAAGGAAACTCGATTCCGCCAGCGCTACTTGGATTTGATTCTCAACGACTATGTGAGGCAGAAGTTCTTAACTCGAGCCAAAATCATCACATATCTGCGAAGCTTCCTCGACCAGATGGGCTTCCTGGAGGTCAGTAGTGTTTTGGGTTTTAGAAGTTGGTTGTGCCACACAGCTAACCTGCTAAACCACATATCACAGTCTAAAGCTTTGCTGGGTTTTAAAAAACGAAAAAAACAAAAACATTTGTTCAGACTTTTCTTTGTCACTTCCTACATTTCAGGCAGCAGTGTTAACCTGCTGTCCTTATCTTAACTCAGATTGAGACACCAATGATGAACATTATTCCTGGAGGAGCAGTGGCCCGTCCTTTCGTTACCTACCACAATGAGCTGGACATGAACCTCTTCATGAGGATTGCCCCTGAGCTTTACCACAAGGTAAAATGCTGTGAAAACTCAGAATTCTCTTTTAAAAAGTGACTTTCACAATAACCACTTTCAGGAGGTTTGGTGAAAATTAAAAGTTAAAAGCTTCCATTCTTGTTTTTGAGCAGTGGAGCTTTTTGTGCATTCTGTGCTTCATGTTTTCTTCATAGATGCTGGTGGTTGGTGGCCTGGACAGGGTGTATGAGATCGGTCGTCAGTTCAGGAACGAAGGAATCGACCTCACTCACAATCCAGAGTTCACCACCTGTGAATTCTACATGGCATATGCTGATTACCATGACTTGATGGAAATCACAGAGAAACTGCTTTCTGGTAACTGCAAGGCCTTTTTGACAAAATTGTTTCTTCAGAGTTTTTATTAAGAAAGACTGGATTTTTCCCCACTCTATTATCTTTAGTATCTGGAACCATTAAAATATACTTAAAGTGAGAAAATTGAAATGAGTGCAAGTCTATTAACAAGTTAGAAATATCATTGCTGTGAATGGCTCTTAAATATATAGCATTCTACCAAAGATTGCATCCAAGCAGTGATTTTGCTCTACTTGACGAGATAGCTGAAAAACGTATCGCAATACAAGGTTTTCATATCAGTCTATTGAAAATGTATTATTTTTTGTTTTAAATATCTGAAATGCAGCTAAACTGGTGCTGTGACCTTTCCTCTTCTGCTGTTCAATTTTCTCCTTTCGCTCCACTGTGTTCTTTTTATTTTTAACCAGTCAGGAGGCACAGTGGCAAAACCCTAAACTGCTGCTGTGCAAGTTGCTCCACAGGTTGTTGCTAACCAAAGCGTGAGTGAGTTAGTTGATGCCAAAAATCTTGCTCAGCTAGAAATGATGGGTTGAACTGCTAAAGTCTTTTCTCTAGTTACGTCTCCCAGAATGCTGTGTGGTTCTGTGTTGAAGTTCAGTGAAATTATTCAACATTTTTATCAGACACATTATCTATTGAAACTAATCACATGTCCATTGTGATGCATTATTGATTTATTGTCCAACACTACTTGACGGCATGAAATATTTGAGATTGAAGCTGTTGGAACATGTCATAGGTCCTGTCTGACTACCAATAAACTTGAAGATTAATCGGTTTTTAACTTAAATAAGTTAAGTTCTCTACTGCAGGTTCTATATTACTGTTAACTTCTTCACGTAACTCCTCTTTAATTGGTCTGAACCAAGAATTTTAAACTTTATGCAATTGAGTCATTTGACAACACCTACTATAATCCATACTGGCCAACCTGACTGATTTAATAAGTAGAATTATCTACACATTTTGTGACGGAGTATATGGGGGCAGTGCAGCAAAACATGAAGTACAAATTTTTGATGCTTAAAATTGTTGTCTAATGCTGGTTCTCAAGGGCAACATTTTCAATATTTCTCTGGTTCCTCACAACTGAATCAGATGAATGGTTCGCTGCCAGGTCTTGGTGGGTCTTTTAATACTCACTTATTGTTGTCCCATAGATCTCATGGATCATCTCAGACACAGACATGCCATAAAACATTTGTCCCCCGTCCCAATGATTCTATGATTATTTCAGGAATGGTGAAGCACATCACCGGAGGATACAAGGTGACTTACCATCCTGATGGTCCAGAGGGCCAGGCCTATGAGGTTGACTTCACTCCTCCATTTAAAAGAGTGAGCATGACACACGATCTGGAGAAGATCATGGGAGTTAAATTCCCTCCAACGGACAGCTACGACTCCGACGGTATGGAGATGTACAAACAGCTGCCTCAGAAAAATATTATCCAAAGCTGTTCTATCATTTAGTTGACTCAGTTTCTGATAAAGAATCATCATTTGTTTTTCAGAGACCCGCAAATTCTTCGACGATTTGTGTGCCCAAAAAGGTGTTGAGTGTCCTCCACCCAGGACCACTGCCCGCCTCCTTGACAAGGTGCGCTGTGATTAAACTTTATTAATCTGGGTGTTTGTCATTATGTTACTAATGTTTTTGTTCCTTGTTCTGCAGTTGGTTGGAGATTTTCTTGAGGTCACATGCATCAGTCCAACTTTCATCTGTGATCACCCTCAAATCATGAGCCCCTTGGCAAAATGGTAAGAAGCATCAAGCTATTCATTCTACTATTGAATTGCAGAGCTGAGGTTCTCACTGTGACACTTTACTCCATTTCAGGCACAGATCAGAAAAAGGTCTAACTGAGCGTTTTGAGCTTTTTGTCATGAAAAAGGAAATTTGCAACGCCTACACAGAGTTGAACGATCCAATCAGACAGAGGGAGCTTTTTGAGCAGCAAGCCAAGGTCTGTGTGGACTGTTTTGTTTTTTTTTGTTTTTTTTTAATTATACATTAGCACATTGACTTGCTATAGAACGATTTTCATTCTGTACTCTTGCTCCATACTGACTCTGTAACGTGATTCTTTTTAGGCAAAAGCTGAGGGTGACGATGAAGCCATGTTCATTGATGAGACCTTCTGCACAGCACTGGAATACGGTCTGCCTCCGACTGCTGGCTGGGGGATGGGCATCGACCGTCTCACCATGTTCCTCACCGACTCAAACAACATCAAGGTAACATTGCTCTAAACAACTAATAATCATAACTGGGCAAACTTGTTTTGTGTAATCCAGATTTAATCAACTTAAAATTAAAAAATATAGTATACTGCTAACAACACAAGTAGAATACTGCTGATTGTGACTGTTTCTCTATTCATAAAATCACAATATTGTTGAAAGTGTGTAGTTTGTGTGAATTTTATTAGTTATGAATAGATTTTTTTTTTTTACCCTCATTTTTGAGATATTTCATCATTCTGATGGAATCAGTTAATGAAAACATTATAGTAAATGCTGTAAGGTTGGTGTCTGGGGAGAAAAAAGCATTAATGTGACAATAACTCTTCAATATAATCTCAGAACCTTGAAATTAAAATATAGTTTTGGGATGTTGTTAGGTCTATTACCTGATATTCTCACTGGATAAAAATAACACAGAGAGAATGTTGAATTTCTTACAATTGAACGGAGAACTCTGCCCAGGGACAACTCCTTGTCTCTGTCTCCGGACCAGTTCTAACGTGCTCCTTTGCAATTGCATATTTATTACGGTTTAAGTTACAAATCAATTGCATAGAAGGTGCGGAAAACAGAAAACACAGCTGTCAACACAGAGTCTCTTCTTAAACAATGGTGTCATCCTGCATTTCCAGTTCCCGAGATTCTCTGGGTCATAAACTTCAGTTCTTGTATCCCTCTAGGATATAAAACTTTGACCCTTAGTCTTTGATGTTCTCTCCTGTTAGGTGTCACTCTTATCTCCAGGCCATCTGTCTCCCAATTCGGCTTGCTTCCTGCTGCTAAAGGCACACACACTCTGGGAGCAGACATCGATTCTCACAGTCCTTAAAGTCTCCTAATCTTTAATATTTATATTTGTATTTATCTAAAAACCTAACAGATGTTTTTATAAATTATGTGTTATGTTAATCAATGATTGCCGGTGTGTGTGTGACATATCCAAGAAAAACGTAATACAGCTACATGATACTGGAGATCTTCAACTAAACCACAGAGTGAACTTGGATGGATGACCTTTTATTTGATCTTTTTTTTTTTTTTTTTTAGTGGTCATTCATCGTTAATTAATTTACTCTAATAAATTTAAAACTAAGAGCTTAAGTTTATTTCTTTCTGTTTTGTAAGAGCTAAACTGTAGACGTTTTGAGTTAAAATTATTCTAATAGAGAAAATCATGGATATATAGGAAAAAATGTTTTTCATTTTTCAGTTTCAGGTGGTTTAAAATAGTTTGTTGCTAATATGTTGGTATAAATAATTTTCCAGGCTGTGGTTTCACTCAGAGATGACTCCCAAGCATCATCAGGGGAAATGTGTTCTAGTTCATGTACAATCTAAATATAATATTTAACCTTTTACAGGAGGTGTTGCTGTTCCCAGCCATGAAACCCGACGACAATAAGAAGTCTGCTCCCTCTGAGGAAACTTCTTCCTAAGGTCATGACCTGTGATCCCTCCAGCTGCTTCATCTCTGCAGGAGTCCATATGAAGTATTGGTCTTTACCTCACCTTGGACACCAGCAGAGTCTGCAAATTTTGTTTTAGTTGTGTTGGTTTGTTAAACATTGGAGCTTATTGGTCAGGGATTCATATGGCTGACTGGTATTGGCTTTGTTTATTGTTTTATTTTATTTTGTCTGCTCATCACACCGGTTGAATCCTCAGTGCTTGAAAGAAGGTTTTAACTCTTTGCTGTCCAAATCGTAAATATTTGAAATTCAATCAGGAAATGATCAGGAAGTCATTTGATCTGTTATGTCCAAATCTGGTGTTACTTTTATGCATATTCTGAGTTACTGAGGGAATCTTTCATTCTGAATACCAATATACCAAAAATAATATGGATTCACATCTGAACAACAACAACTCAAACCCTGATGTTTGAAGTGTCCTCTGTATATTCATGTCATTTTTAACTGATCTGCTTGTATTCCTTGTCTAAGATTTTTCATGTTGGCTTCCTTAAATTCAATGCCTGTCTGCCAAGAAAAAGAAATTCTGGGTTTGAATAAAGTACAATTGAATCAGCTTTGTTTTGTTCTATTCCTACAACTTCTAAGATATTTATTTTTGACAAATGTATAAATGACTTGAATTCTTGTGGAATCAATCTGCTCTGTATTTATATCAATGGAAATGACCTAGGTAAAATATTAAGAAATATTAAGTGTTATCATTTTTAATATTTGATATGAAAAAGATGTCAGAGAAGGGCTTACAGTACAGCTGTGACCAAAAAAAACTTTCTCACAACCCTGATGTTTGGTCTATATTCAGGCCTATCTCCATCCGTTGATTGTATTCAAATTATTTGAGGACTGGTCACAGGAACATGTCCAATATAAAGGATGAGAAGTTTCGCATGTTGCTAAGGAGGAAGAACTTCAAGAAATCTTTCAAAAATGTTAAATACTCATCCTCTAAATATGGCTTTGGAGCTGATCTAATCCAGAGCTTTCTTTGCAGGGACTTGTTCCTAACCTTGGAATCTAATTATGAGAGTCTCTGGCCTATTTAAAAATGGAGAATTTAAAATGCTTGAGTTGTTAAAAGCACAATACACCATAAAGCATAAATATTATTGAATTAATCAATTTATCTACATTATTCACTGGAAATTACAACTGACTTCCATCCATCAGTTGTTTTTCTTAACCACACAAAACATTTTGTTTCAAAGTTCTGCTGTAAGATGTAAAACTTGCTGTCTAATTTGATTGTGGTACAAACAATCCAAATCTTTTACAATATAGAGAAATGTGCTGTAGGTATCAGCAGGCTTGGAAAGGTTTCTTGGTCTTCAGTGAGTTTATGGAAGGACACTTAACATGGATGATGACACTACAAATAACAGAAATCTTATTTATTATCTAGAACATAAATGTTATTGCAGCATCAAATGAATGGTTTTTTAAAAATTAATAAGCTAAATGAATAAATGAAATAGCAATAACTGAAAAACATTTTTTTAATTAATATTAATTGACCTTTGGGTCCCACCCTTCACCCCCTCAGCTCTCTACTTCTCCACCATCATTGTCCACGCAGGAGCTCGCCACAGTGGGATGGTGCGCGCTCTCGTGGCTCAGTGTGTGTGTGTGTGTGTGTGTGTGTGTGTGTGTGTGTGTGTGTGTGTGTGTTCTGGGTTACACTGTGCCTGCCTGCTGCAGAGTGAATGAAGATGGCGATGAGAGCAGCGCTGCGGTGCCTCTCGGTAAACTTTTCTCCCAGGCTGCCGCAACTCTCGTCCGCAGCGCAAGTTTCAGCGACTCGGCTGCTGTGCAGGAGCGGCGCCCCGCGGACTCTGAGCACGACCTCGGGCCAGTGCACAGGTAAAATACAAAAAGGAAGAAATACAAACCAAACAGAAGAACCACGGAACACGGGGATGAACTCCACTCCCCATGTGGACAGATTCCTCATTATAATCAGCTTCCAAAAATAAATAAATAACGATGTAGGTTATGAAATGGAGGACTAAGAGACAAAAAGGGCAGCTAGACATGTGCTGTTTAACTTGAATGTTTTTTTGTTTTTTATTTCTGTAAATTTGACCACATGTTGCGTGCTTTATCTTTTTAACCACGAGCTCCTGATTGGGGTGTTAAAGGAAAACCTGTGTGCACCAGTAATTAGCCTGTTCAAGCAAATGTCACCCATTTTGCTGCAGTTGTTCAATATAAATATCGACAGTGATAATCCATCTAGCAGCTGCCATGTTTTACAAGTTTTAAGATCAGAAAAAGCATTTGGAGCATTTAGTTATTTGTATAACCCTAATCATGTATTGGCATCTTGCATCGTCACAAATCTGGTTCAAAGCTGTATTTTTCTGCGTTTTCTGACGCCAGCTCTGAATATTGCTCAGGCTTTAGACTACAGTTATTCCCTCGGGGTGACAGCATGAGCCTGGAAGCACAATGCTCCAACTCAGCACTGGGCATGACTGTGAACACAAGTTATTCTTGCTTTTGTGAACCCTTTTCCTGAAAGCATAACTGCATGCACCTGCAGAAACGCACAGTAAGCTGATATTTTATTTTTCTGCACATGGTCTTGCATAACTGAGAGCCCAACGTCCGGCTGTGGTCCATAGTACAAATTTTTATTCTTTGTCAACACAGTGTTTTTTTTTTTTTCTTGCTTGACTAACTGGCTTTGTGAATCACAGTTTATGTGTTTCTCCCTGTAGCCCTCAAGTTCACTGAGAAGCATGAGTGGGTGCTGGTGGAGAGTGGAATCGGCACTGTGGGAATCAGTAACTATGCTCAGGTCTGCTTTTTAATTAGTCATTCTTCTAATCTTTGATTTATGACACTCTTTGCTCTGATTTTTCCCGATGGTGGTCTAAAAGCTGTCCAGAGCTGCACTTTGCTCTCTGCAAATCCACTGTATCAGGGTAATTCATTGCTTTATGATTATTCTTTGATAACCGCCAAGCGGGAGAGGGAGGCAGATCATTTTAAGTTCAGACGCTTGATGAACCGTAGATGTCCAAGCGGTAAATGAAAGCAGAATTTTATTATCCTAAACCTGAATGAAGCAGTTGAGGCGTGATTGTCTTTTCATGGTGAGTATTTCCTGTGCTGAAAAGCCACAGCTTCTGAGATAAAGCATAAGATGATCAGCAAAGTAGATTTAAGATACACTCAGTAAATATTATGCAAGGTTTTTAGAATAAAGAATTAAATGCAACTTTTAAAATTAGGCAGAAAAAAGCCTTTTAAACTGGTTTATAGAAAAATAGAAATACCTTTATGATGTTTATTGTTCAGATATCTTGTAGTCATTGACTTAAAAACAG
This sequence comes from Xiphophorus couchianus, assembly GCF_001444195.1. NCBI lineage: Eukaryota > Metazoa > Chordata > Actinopteri > Cyprinodontiformes > Poeciliidae > Xiphophorus > Xiphophorus couchianus. Next base: position 17,601,219 of record NC_040231.1, on the reverse strand, counting down.
TCGTCTATAAGCTCTTGAGAGACAGTTTGTGCTGCCAAACAGACAACATCTAAAACTTGGGTGCAAACAGCTTGTTTCAACATGTTCTAACTCCAACTACTTGGCGTTGCTCATACTCCAATTGTGCAGTTTGGGAGCAACACCCAAATGTGAGGTTATTTGTTTTCAGAACACATCCTCTAATCAGGAGATGTTGTTGTAAATCCCTTTGGTCATGTTAATACTTTAATATTTCATATGCACTGTGTTTTTGTGGCACATATATAATTATTATTATTTGATGACTTTAGGAAGCTTTAGGTGATGTGGTTTACTGTGGACTGCCTGAGGTTGGCCAAAAACTTGAACAGCTGGGTAAGATCAGGGAATATACTATACCGTAGTAACTGTTTATAGCTGTGCAATAAATGTAATCTTTTGTGTTGTGTCTATTTCTGCTGCAGATGAGTGTGGTGCCTTGGAAAGTGTAAAGGCTGCCAGTGAGCTGTACTCACCATTGACAGGGGAAGTGACAGCAATCAACACGGAGCTGGCCGAAAATCCAGGACTCGTGAATAAATCCTGCTACGCAGACGGTAAGTCTCAATGTTGCTCATCATAGAATTTTGTTGTTATTTCTAAAAACCTGTCCTGCTGCGTTTGTCACCAGTGCAGTTGAAAAGCTGCCAAAAATAGAGCTATGTCCAAGTTTTACTTTCAAGATTTCTTTTTTATTTTTCAGGATGGCTAATCAAGATGACCATTGAAAGGCCTGAAGAACTCGATAGGCTCATGGACCAACCTGCTTATGATAAATTTATTAAGTCGCTGGAAGAATAAGACAACAAATTTATTGTGATTATTTGTTATGTAGCTGTAGTCAAATATTAGCAGACTGGGTTACTAACATTGGCAGTGATCTGCAACATTCTTTGCAATATTTATGTTATGAACACTTTATAGTGTGCTGCAAAATTTTAAATGCCCAGTAACATTTTTCATGTAGAAAGTGGGGATTTTTTTTAATTCACCAGTGAATCTAAAGGGCTTTTATGCTAAGGTTTGTCAGTATTATTGGATCTTCTTCCTAGTACTTTGCTCTGTTTTTAAGTAGTGCATAGTTGTATTGAAACGCTGGGAAATTCAGTTTTTAATTCATTTATTAAAACACTGAAAAGTCTTTAAGTTTGATTTAATCTGCCTGAAATCTGTTTCATTATATGTTTTAAGAAGGCACAGTATATCTTTATGATATGTCGCACATGCTCACATCCTGTCGCAGCTGTACAGATGGTGACAGGTCATACCGTCTGCTTGTCCTAATTTTAGTGCCACACACCTTGACCTTTCCCCTTGGTTGAAGATAGGCTGAGATTGCTGAAGCTAGTTGATCAATAATTAATCCAACTGGGATTTTAAACCCATTGACAAAAGCTGCAGTTAGTGCTTTAAGTTAATGATTTTAATTACTGTCTTCACAAAAAACAGTTCAAATATTTCAAATTACAGATGTTATGCTAAAAACAAACTTTATACTTCCATAGTTTTAGTCTATTCACATTCTGTCAACTAGATTGCTTTGTGTTTGTTAAAACAACCTGTATGTAAAATCCTGTTATAAATAAAGAGCACATTTATAACAGTTATTGACATCACTGGCTATTATGAAAAAAATTATACTTTATACTTTACTTCTTTATGAACTAACCTAATACTGAAACTTTTTAATAAAGCGAAACCCTTATTTTGAGTAGTTTTATTCAGTGGAAGAAAAGTATTGTCTTAAGAGGTAGTTGATTTTTAACCAAAAAAGACTTGTCATAATCATTGGGACCGCTGACAATTTATACTATGAAACATTGATCAGGTATTTTCAACGCAAACCGTTTAAACTGATCAGAGTGTACACTAACAGAAAGATGGTTATATCTCTTCTTGAAAATGGGAAAGACAAGAAAACATTCCAGAAAGGCAGATGTTTAGTGAATCTTTTAAAGCAGGAAACTGCAGCATAATGTATCTTCTAAGCTTTCCCATATCTACAATGAAAGCAAAAATAAAGAATTAGAAAAAAAAAAAAAACCTACAACCCGGAGAAGGTTGAATAAACACCGGGAGAAGAGTAGTGAGAGGAAAGAAAATGTGCAAACCTCAGTAAGAGCACTGCAGCAAGGCGTGACATGTCGGAGTCTCAAAGTCGCCTCCATGCTAGTTAGGGTTCAGTGAGAGAGGCCTGGAAAATAACCTTCCGTGTCCAACACCTCAAATGTAAACATGTGATGTTTGCTAAATGGTACTGAGAATTTAACTGGAATCATATGCTTTTGTCTAATGAGATTAAGACTAACATTCTCAATCTCAGCACAAACACTTTGAGCATGAATAAGCATGTCACGGCTGCTGGAAGAGCTATAATGCTGTGTGAGCCTATTTATTCTTCAAGGGAGTTGGGAATCTTGTGAGTTCACGGGATCATAAGGTCCTTAAAGTCAGAATATTTAACATTCAAATTTGGTGGACCCTAGACTGAAAATGGCTTCACAATGAGTCTTTCGGCAGAAGGATCATCCATGATTCATGGCAAAACCAACTTTCTTTCATTGTGAATTCATTCCTAGGAGCTAAATCCTACAAGAAAAATTGTGGGGTTGGTGCAAAAGAAAGGACCTAAAAGTATGCTGAAGAGCAGCACTCATGGGTAACTCAGGTAAATGTAGAGGAAGACTAACTGATACAATAATAAGAAACAAATGCCAGTTACCGTTGTACACATTACTTTCTGTAAAGAAATTTTATATAATTAAAAATTCCTAATCTTGGATTTTTTATAGACCGCAAATTCGTCAATAATTTATTTGAAGGCTTGCTGCACATTTTTAGCAAGATGCTAACAATTCTGATGGATACAGTACAGTCTAGTGTCCACGATCACCTTGCATAATATAGAGTATTTTTTCACATCATCACCTTCTTTAAATAATAGCCTGTCATTGTCAAAAATGATTTTTGGAAAAAATAGTAATAATAAAAAAAATATCAGCCCCTTTTTATTGCCAACAGATGATTTAGGCGAAGAAGAAAAAAACTTTTGGTAAAAAATTTGTAACAAATATTTCTAAATTGGCACTACAAAATCTGTCATTTTGATTGCAAAAGACAACTAAAACAATCACAAAATATCGGAAGAAGGGCTATTTATTGACATTTTAACCGTTCATCTGGTTTCTTCAATATATTATGGCTCAACCGGCTCTTTAAGAACATTCAGATTTTTATATGGCCCAAAATGAAAATGAGTTTGACACCCCTGCCTTACATTGTTTGTAAAGTTGTTTAATTGTACATGGGATGAACTCTCTTGAATGCATTTGCTCTTTGATCAATCATCTGCTCTGCCATTGGCTGGTCTTTCCATATCCCACAATGCGCCGCCTTTCAACTTCCTTTTTCCTTTCGGCCATTTTCCTCCCTCATAGGTATGAGAAATTATCCTGTCCATATTTTCTAACAATCTGCCATAATCCTGCGTAGTCAAAGGGAATCGGTAATATTTCGTTACAAAATAAAATAGTACGGATTTTCAGCTTTATAATAATATAATTATTATCATAATTTCTCCCGCTAAATTGCTGAAAACAACATGTTTAGCGAAGCTAGTGGGTCAAGCGGTAGCTGTTAGCATTGCCCTTATAATTCAGCCTTTAATTCGTATATGTCAGTCGATAACCCACGGAATAAACATTATATAGACCTAATGCGTTAAAAAGTGATTAGGACAAGTTACTGTGTGGTCACGGAGAATTGTAGCGGAATGGGGCACTGCTTCAGTAGTTCAGTTTACGTGCTAGCCTGTAGCACTTAGCCTCGTATATCGGCGTGCCGGTGCTGCTGTGTGCTCATCTCTTGTTTTCCACGTTGTTTTGAAGGGAACTAGCCAACCATGGCCCCCAGCCGGAATGGAATGATCTTGAACCCCCATTTTCACAAAGACTGGCAGAAAAGAGTGCGTACCTGGTTCAACCAACCTGCCAGGAAGGTCCGCAGGTGAGAGCAGCGATATGAACACATGCTAATGGAGCATCCACTGATTTGTGGACGAGTAGCAAAAACACAATCATTACGGTAGAATGTAACCTAAAATATAATGCTCATGTAAATTTAATTTGTCTGAGATCGGAATTTTGCTTGCTTGTAACATCTTTGTTGAGAGAACTGCAGTTTTTGCCTTACATTTTTCAAAATGAAGATATTTTATCAGCTTGTTTAGTAGAAAAATCTAAATATGTGCTTGAGTGGTGCTGCTGTTCTCACATCAATTGTTTATTTTTTCCTGAGAATATTAAGACAGATTAAGGTTCTTATGTTTTGTCTTATTCACATAATGGAGAGGAGGATAGACCAGAAACATATTTTATTGGCAAGAACATAAACATCTCTGAAAGTAACTGAGTTCTGACGATAGTAAACTGTTAAATATTGTAAACCTTTGTATTATCAATCAACAGCAATATTTTATGATTGTATCATGGATAGGAGCTATGTCCTGCTCTGTGTCTACACAGCAATGGGTCGCTTTATTTGTTAAAGATAAGCAAAATGTTTTTCTCCCCAGGCGAAAGGCTCGTCAGGCCAAAGCCCGCCGCATTGCTCCTCGTCCTGTTGCTGGACCACTGAGACCACAGGTTAGATGCCCAACTATTAGGTACCACACCAAGGTTCGTGCCGGACGTGGGTTCACCCTGGAGGAACTCAAGGTAATGCATTAAATGTACTCATAGTTGCCAAGTTAATGCTGTTGATGTACTTTTTAAGAGTATAGGGTCACTGATGCCTCCTTATTTTGCATGCCTGTAGTCCAACTTCATTGCAGTTTTTTTTAATACTCTTTTTGTAACTTATCCAGATTGAGTTTATATATATATATATATATATATTTATATATATATATACTGTATATATATATATATATATATATATATATATATACTGTATATAAGAAATCCAATATAAGTACTAAATGATTTGACACCAAACTGTTATGGATCAAACTTTGCTGTGGAGTTATGATACCCAAATGTAATACCTGAGGTTTACATTTATGTTTGTATGTAACAAAGTAGAAAGGAAAGGATTATGGTCATATGGAAATTAGCTAAACTTGAATTTTTTTGTGGTGTTTAACTATGCAAAGTTTTTCAGCGTAGAGAAATTTTAGGTCTTGAACATTAGTGCAATAAATGTAGCATGATAATAAAACCAACCATTATAAGCTGAAAATGTTTCCAGTCTTAGGTTCTTTTTGGAGCTCGGACTGTTGTTGTCCTGAAGCAAATGTCAAAATGCAGCTTGCATCTGAAGTAAACCTTTGAGAAAACAAATCTTTGACTGTTTGAACAAAGATGTTTAAGCAAAACAGCAATACATTGCATTTCAGTTGCTTGTTTCAATAATGAAAATAAAAAAGTTCAAGTTTAAATCAGCTCTTCATACCCTTTATAATAATACGTGTTAAGTGTTTTACGTAATGGAACAATCCATTTATCGTAGATATAAACAACCCAAATCGTCAGTAGTTATGGTGGTCAGTATGAAATGTGTTCACATGCTGAGGCAGATGTCCTGAAACATAGGTTTGTCTCATCTTCATATCCAAACTACTATTGTTTCTGTAGATGGAGAAAGAACAGACCCAACCTTAATCGATGCTGGAATAAGAAAAGTTCAGCTCAGGCATGATGTTGACAATTTACTCCATTTTCCCCCCCATAGTTCTTTGACCATGGTTAAAAGAGCACTGTTTCCTCTTTGCTTCTTTTAGTTTACTTGAGGTAAAATAAAGGATGTATATGACTGGCATTTGTGATCAAATGCATGAAGATTATTTGTGTTTACACATTCCTGCAGTCAGATGATGACACATCTCCGGAATCTCTGTATTTTCTTGATGAAAATGTTGAACCCTATTCTGATGGCTGCTAAAATGAAACGGCTTTATCTGAGCACTATTAGGATGACTTGCTTTAGATGTTCAAATTGTCAATGTGCTGTTTTTTCTGCAGGCTGCTGGAATCCACAAAAAGACAGCCCGGACCATCGGCATCGCTGTTGACCCCCGGCGCCGCAACAGATCCGCAGAATCTCTCCAGGCCAACGTGCAGCGCCTGAAGGAGTACCGCTCCAAACTCATCCTGTTCCCCAGAAAGGCATCTGCACCTAAGAAGGGAGACAGCTCTGTAAGTGTCTGTTCCTGCTGAGTAAGCAAACCTGAAAAATAAAGATGGTTAAAGTTGTTGTTCAGTTTCCCTATCTTCCTATCAAGGCTTCCTATCTACTGAATAGGAAGCCTTGTAATTTGAGTACTTAAAAATTACTTATATCGGTACGGTTTTGATCAATTAAGGTCGAATGTCTGATGGTGAGATGTATTGATTTTTTTTTTTTCCCTTTCCAGGAGGAGGAACTGAAGATGGCCACTCAGCTCTCTGGCCCAGTTATGCCCATCAAAACTGTAAGTCACAATTCCTGCATAAATGCTCCTAAGTTAAACCAGTTGCCATATTTTTTAAAGAAATTTTACGTGACTTATGCTCCGTAATAAGTGGCTGGTGTTCTTATTCCAACGTTTTCATGGCAGCAGTCATTTGATGACAAATCTCCGGAATCTCTGTACTACTTTGATGAAACATTTGAACCCTTTTTCTGATGACTGCTCTGTTTTTTTTTTTTTTAAACATTCTGGGATACCAATCTTGTACATTGTGTGAAATATCTCACGTCCACACTTGTATTTCTTCAGGTCTACAAGAAGGAGAAGGCCCACGTTATCTCTGAGGATGAGAAGAACTTCAAGGCCTTTGCCAGCCTGCGTATGGCCAGAGCCAACGCTCGTCTCTTCGGCATTCGCGCCAAGAGGGCCAAAGAGGCAGCTGAGCAGGACGTGGAGAAGAAAAAGTGAAAATAGTCACTATGGAACTTTGCAAAATAAAGTCTTTAAAAAGAACAATGTGAGATTGAGATTTTTTTAAAGTGAGCTCTTACTACAGTAGTAGTCATCTTACTACTGATGATTACTACTGATGTAGTAATCATCAGGTTAGGTTTTATCTGCAGTATTTGACAGGTGTAGAAAACCTTTGATATAATTTAACAGATCTGAAAGGAATTCATATTGCTTCTGTTTCGCGACTGTATATCCATGAGAGGGTTTCATTGAGAATAACTCAAACACTTGGGAAGTTCATAAATTCATATTCATAAATTTCACTTGAATTATGTAAGCATGGTGGTTGAAATGTCAGTACTTTAGAATTTGAGTATTCAGACTACCAGACGGGTGAGGTGTGAAAAGATTAAATCTAATGGGTCAGTCTGAAGTGAAGTGGCAGAAATTTGATTCAGTGTTTGTTTTATCCAACAGTAGGGGGCACAATAACACCTTAAAATTTGTCACAAATGTAAGCTTAATCTTAAAATTGAACTGTAAAGATGCTTATTTTGCCAGGTTTGAAGCAATTTTCATGTGCTTTCATTATTTAACGATGCATTGCCAGAACACAATTAGTATGTGGAGGCTGACTCTTTATTTGAACTGGTGAAAGAGAAAAAAATCTTAATTTAAATGCCAAGAGAGCCTCTGCCAAACTCAACATACTATAATTGTTAAAGATTTGTGTAATTTACCATATACTAATAAACAATGTAGAGATGAAATCAGGGGCGATCAGTTGTAAGAAAATCTCAGTGCAACTTTGTTGCTATGCAGGGAGGCGAAACAAAATTTTAATTGGGCACAAACTAATATGCTAACAGATATTGCCAAACTATTAACATCTAATGCTACTACAGGGGTCCTGTCTATTTCTAAATGTATGAAGTAATTTTGTTTTTAATGTGTTAAGATAAATTATGAAGTGACTGAGGTGCAAATAGAGTCCTCTGTACAGGAGAGAGGTTACCTGAATTTAGACAAATATGATCTTTTTCTCCAAAGCATGTTCAGAGGATTTTATGCTTGCTTATTGTAAAGTCTAAACAGTCTGAACACTCTTAAGTGACGTATGAAGACAAATATTTACTCAAAAAAACTAAAATAAATTGTACTATATTTCCCCAATGTAGTGTGTTTACTACAATATTATAAACGGGTAAAGATTTGCCCATTTCACTAATTTCATTGGTAGCAGCTTTGAAATCAGCAGAAAGACTGACACTTGAGTCTGTTTTCAGCTAACTTCCTGAAAAGTGTTGCTCCAATGACTAAATTTATAAAATATATTAGCATAATATTTATTAGACTTTTTGTTTTTTGAATGCTTTACATACAGAGCCGCTTGTTTTCCCCGCTTGTTTATGGGTCGAGCAACAGCTGAGTGGATGACCATGATAACCACGCCGTGTCCTTTTTGCAAACTTCTAACGGCTTTTGGTGGAGGCAGTGAAGTGGTGTTAGGTGTCATCTCGCTCATTGGAAACAGGAGGATTTTTATTATTGAAGGCAATGTCAGTGTAGAAACACCAAGATGAGATTCTCTAATCAGAGACAGTCCTATATTTTCAGTATTTGAAACTGAAGTCTATTGTCCACGATGCTAATGTTTTCTCCCAGAGAATGGGGTTTATCAGGCACTGGCTCCAGAATTTGCCAGTGGAGAGGTCAGGACTAACTTCAGTCACAGCCTTTAGACACTAGTGGGATTAAATTGAGTGTGCTGTTGGTTGCAGTGTGACAAACCAATGATGCCTGAGGACTGGAATGCAACCCGACAGCAGTGTTACCAATCTGGTGACCAGTATGAGGAGGAGGAGCCACGCCATCCTGGTTGTATATGGTTCTCCCATGCTGTAGCCCCTGTTTGTAAAAGGAATATTAAATTGCCAATATTTCCTGTTTCTTCACATTTTATTAAACAAATCAAGAAACGAACAAGTTTCAATAAGAGAATAAGAGCTTTTCAATACCATAGATTTGTTAAGTATTTTATGGGCACAACACACACCATTTCTGGGGAAATAAAACAGACTTTTCAACAGTACAAGATTTATTGACAAGAAACATTTTACATCAAAGAAATAATTGACCAAACACTGAGTCTTGGTACACAAGCCAGTCAGATTCAGTTGATCAATGTCAGCTTGCAAAAGGTTGTTTTTCCCACATACATGTCCATCATTCATTGTTGATCCAACTTTATTAGTGAGAGAAACTTTAGACACAATAGTCCTTGGTAGCAAAATCCTTCCAGTGTCCAAAAATACCTCCACTCAGGGGAGCTGCAGGTAGAGAGCTGTCGATAATGGTGCACAGACTCATGGGCACAGAGAAAACTTGACGCCTGTGCCTTAGGCCATAGTCTCACGTCCTCCTATTAGGGTTTAATTTGCATGCAGTGTGGTCAGCAGCACCAAGCTGTGCTGTCGATGCGACTGGGGAGAGGCGGCATGAATAGATAATCCATGTGTAAACGCCAGGGAACGTCCTGTGAGGTGCTGGACTGACAGCAGCAGCAGCAGATGGTTGTTGTTTGGAGCTGTGGCGTAACAGGGCTCAGGTGTGCGCCCGAGAGCAGACGCTTCTTACCAAGTCTGAGAGCCCATGGAAAAAGAGGAGGCAGTGAGGTTGAAAACTGCCCAAGAGAGCTGATGATGTTTAAGCACAGAGAGTTTGAATCCAGGCATATAAGCAGTTTTTTAAAGAAATCTTAGGCATGATATCAAGCTGTGAGGGAATTCAGACAGAGATCTGTTTTGCTTTCACACAATGATCAACTCAACATATCAGATAAATATCAAGCAGAAAACTGAGAGTTTTCTCTTTCATGTAGTTGGAATGATTCAAATAACCTTGATGTCTTCTATGAGTGCCCCTTAAAGCTTCTGCCACAATTAAAAAAAAAATGTGTTTGCTTGAAGGACATGTTGAGTTTTTAGCATCTAAAATCAAACAACCATACAAATGACTTTGAATGTGTAAATACTTTCATTATGAAATGGAAATAATCATCTTAAATCGAATTTATTAGAGCTTCTTTGTCCTGCTGCTTCTCAAACTCAGTGGGTTCTGTTTTGTCAGTTCACCAATGTTATGCAATATCTGGAAATGCATTCATCAATGTAATACATTTTGTGGGTGGACTAAGAAAAGGTTGAAGCTCAAACATTGTGTATGAACAGTGCATTATGTAACATACGGTAGAGGTGAGGTGAATTGAAAACATCTGCAGTCTGAATCAGATTCTCAAGGACTTTATCTTGTCATGGTAAAAAAGAAAATACACTCTTTCAGTCATTGGGGTGTTTAATGCACTAAGCAACACAAATGATCTTTTCCATTTTCTGCAGTTATCTATATCTGACATCAAGCATACAAAATCACACAGCCAATTCCTCATTGTTGTTATTTATCAAATTAAAGCCAAGACTTAAAAATAAAATTAAAAAAATTGTGTGACAAATTTTGCAGACCTAGTTTTATCTGGACAGTTTCAACTGGTCGTTTTCTGTATGACTTTATCACTCTCACATCACTGTGGAGAACTTCAACATTGATGCAGATTTGCAAACAAAGGTTGTACCATCATGTTTTTTTTTTTTTAGAGAGAAGACATCTTGCTTGTGGCAACACATTCACACAAGATGTACAGTACTTGTTCCAAAGGTACTGTGATAAAGATTAATCATATTGCACAGTCTTATATCAGGGTGATTTTTGCAGGGATCTTCACTCGTAGGAAAATTGGCATCTGTCATTCACATGCATGTCTCTCAAACTGCAGATTGATGGACTTCAAATTATTTGAAGGGTGTGTCCTGCCTCTCGCTCAATGACACGCGGAGTAACTCCACAGCCCCCTGAGACCCAGGAAGGCAAGTAGAAACAGCAAATGGATGGATACCTTTATGAGACTGACGGCCTGTAAGATTCTTTTTCTGGATTCAAGAGTCTAGGGACGAACTAATAGATTTCTGAGTGTGTTCTCCCTCGTAGGACGATAACAGTAGACGTTTTAGATTCAATGATGACATGTTGAACTCTAGCTCAACTTTCTGACACACGAGTTTCCTTTAATTGTTAAGCTTGACAATGTTGTACACTTAGATGCATATTTGTGCGATTATGGACCCAAATCTACACAATTTATATTGAAATTAATGCCATCATTTCACAGATGCAGCTGTCTGTATATGCGCTGGCTTTCCTGTTTGTGGTTTTAGCAGAACTTGTTGGTAGGCAGGTGGGCTACTGCAGTAAATTGAGTCATTTATATAAAACATGCTGATGTTGGAGAAATATCTGACGGCCATATTAGTCTGAATCTATAATTAAAGTCCCATTTGCAGCACAGATTAACTTGAGGGGAGAAAAGGAGCGGGGGTAATATTTTATGGATTTCTTCATGGGTCACAGCTTTAATGCGTTCAAACGCTTTGCACAGATCTTCCTCTGGTTTAGAGCTTTGTGTGAGCTATCAGATGTCATTCTGTGTTGCACTTCCACAGACTTGTCCCCCACCGCCCCCTCCCCACTCCTTTCCGCTCCTCCTCCTTTTATGGACTCGGGTTTTGAACTGAAATAATCGCGTCCCAGCTAAAAGCCAACCCGTAAACATCACAGCGGCTTGCTGGACTCTCTCCATTTCCCCATCTTCCTCTCTCTTTCTCTCAGAGCCGAGCCCACTCCCTCCTCCACGCTTGAGCCAATGAGTTTCGGAGGAGAAAGCAGAAGAAAAAAAAATAAATAACGGAAACCAATCTGTTTTTTTGTTAGTTTTTTTTGTAAGAGCGGATTAAACAAGTGTTATTTTTCTGTCGGGAGTAAAAGAACAACTGCATCAGGTAAGGGGCATTTCCAGCTGAGTTTGTTGTTATTGACGTGTTTTCCCGGGAAACTGGAGGTTGTTCTAAATGACTGATCACTCAGTCAGAAATGATTTTATTAGTAGAAATACGCTGTCTGTGTTTGAAGGGGAAAATGTGGGATCAATCGTTTTTGCGTTAACCTTGACTGGACCTGTTTTCACAAGAATGTAGATTTTTAGAGTTAATCGATCGGTGATGAATTATTAACTAAGCGCTCCAGAGCTTTTGTTCACTTGACTTGGATTTCTTTGTTCGTTAACACAGTCAAAGTTTTGCTCTACGAAATAGAGGAGGTCGCATTTTAAATCTGACGATACCTGCTGCCTTGTCGAGTTTAAAGTTTGGACCGAGTGTTGTTGGAAATGCTCGTGTGTTTCGAACATCGCCGCTGCCACTGTCCGCGGTGCTGAAAGACAAACCTGCAGCTCGTTTGTGTCACTTTGTCGAGGATAAATTTCAGGCCGTTTTCATATATTCAATCCCTTTGCTTACGGAAACATAAACTAGGCAGCTGCTACTGACATTTGTTTAAAAAAGAAAGAAAAAAAAAAAAAAAACAAACAACAACAAAAATAACTCGGGGGTGGTTTATATTTTTTTGGGGAAATAAAAAAACAAAACAAAACAAAACAAAAAACAGATAATCTGCATTCTTTATCTGCTTTTATCTATCTGTTATAGAGAAAGGAAAACCACTGACCCTATTTGTAGATGTACGTTAGAGTTTGCTTTCTCATTCTGTAACATTTGCAGTGCACAAAATTGTGTGATTTCTTATTTCGTTCATGCATCGCAATAGAAAGGATTGTGATTCAGATTGATTTTCCCTTTTTAATGCTGATATTAATTGCGGTCAGCTTTTTTTATTTAAAAGGTTGAATCTAAATGCGCAAAATGCTCAATCTTTGCAGGAATCTGACCCAGATGTCTAATATCCAACCCTGTCAACTTCACATCACAAGAGAGGTGAGATGAGATTCCTCACAAGACAATAACTGGCAGGCAGTCATAACAACTCTGCTTTGGTTTACTCCCCTGGGACTCTGCAAGAATCCCTGTTTTTTTGTGACATCTGCACCAAACCAAAAGGGTCCGGTCTCCTGTGAGTGTGCCAAGTCTGTGCTGAACTCTTGCAGCCAATCACTTGATCTTCTCTTCTCCCTCCTGGAGCTATTACCAACAGTTTCACATCACACTGCTTTGCTGCTTGCTGGCAGCTCCTCTCGTCTTGAGCCACGATGAATGAAGCTCAGGAGGCAACCTCCCCTGCGACCAGCCTGAGCGGTCCGGCTACCTGTGTCTCCAAAGTTGAGCTGCGTGTGTCTTGCAAAGCTCTGCTGGACCGAGACACGCTGAATAAGTCAGACCCCTGTGTCGTGCTCATGGTGCAGAACAATGGGCAGTGGATTGAGGTGAGGCTCTCTCTTGTTTCCCCTGTACTCTCATTCTGACAATTATGCTGCTAAGACTTCTGGATCAAAGTATCGGTGACATCTTTTTGTCGTTCCAGATCAAAGAACAGACGTTTTAAAAAGTGTTGACTAGCGTTTAGGAATTTAGGAAATATTAATTGTATTTAACAAGTGCCAGATTCATCAATAAGATATTATTTTAGATTATTTTTTTCCCTCCTGGTTCATAAGTTTGCATATATCTCATTATTTACTAAAATGACCTTTTAAACTGTGCTGCTTGCTGGCAGCTCCTCTCATCTTTAGCCACGACTTAGGTAAAATATTTTTGCTGTCCTTTAATGGGTTTTTCACAATAGTTTGCTGGAATTTTGGCTCATTCCAACAGGCAAACCTAGTGCAACTCAGTCTGATTTGTATACTGTTTTGCTTGCACGCATCTTTTCATTCCTGCCCACAAATCTTCAACAGGCCTTACATCATGGCTTAGGGACAGCTACTCTAAAACATTAATTTTGTTGCCCTTATTGCACTTTGTAAGTAATACTGTTGTATACTTTGGCACATTGTTCACATGGAAAACCAATTTGTGTGCAACCTTCTGGCTAATGTGTGAGATGTTGTCTTATTATATCTATTTTGTAAAGTGCAACAGTCCATCATGGAACAAAGCATCTTCACAACAGGATGCTGTCACTCCCAGACAGTTTGGAGGGTGTTGTCAGGCTTCCCTGTTTTTCCTCAAACAGTTACTTTAGACTTTAAGGTCTTTTTCTTTGGGCATATTTGGAACTGTAATCTTGCTTTTAAGTTGCTCATGAAGTAATGTCTTCTTACTCTCTGAGTGACCTTTCAACCCATGTTGGTACAGAATGTGTTCCACTGTGGATAACACACATTTTGTAGTAAAATCCACTGGGAGCCTGTCTCTTTCTTAAATTATATGATGAATGTGCATTTCCATGTGGCTTACATTTGCTTATAATTGTTTGAGATGAACATTGCCACTTCAGGTGTAGATTGTATCCAAAGATAAAGCAGATTTGTGGAAGTTCACAATTCTCCTGCTGATATCTTGACTAATTTCTTTTGTTTCATATGATGTTACACAAGAAAGCAGTCTGTTTGAGGTGTTGCCTAACATTGCGTTCACAGTGGTGCCTTTACTTAACTCAATTCTGGGACTGACAATTATTTCAGTCACCTGGGCTTTCCATAATTGTTTAAATGCCTGGTAATAAACTTGTAATTAAACTTTTTATTTCAAAGAAAGTAATTGTAATTATCCTAAAAATGACTGTTTTGGGCATTTAACAAACAGAAAAAAATTGGTTAACCTTATTAGACTTGAATACAATTTTCAGTTGTATAAAATAGTAATTTTATACATCTGGTTTAAGTTATATATTATGAGATATGTTTGCAGATAGAACACATTCAGTCATTTCAAAATCAAATAAGATGTAAAAATTCTCAGAAAATGAAATCTTTTTGTAATCCGATGAATTTCCAGCTGGCCCTCTGTTATTGTGAAAAACATAATTGAGTACAGCTGGCAAATGAGGTCTCCATGTTAAGTAACACTGTCTGCACTAGCAATTTCACTGTTTAAAAACACATAATGTTGTGAGCCCTTTTAGTGTCACTGCATATTTAACATGATGGTCTTTATTTGAACTTAAGCTGATGTGAAATTTGAGAAGCAGGTTTCTTATTTCCCTGTCAATTAGGCAATTTATGTTCATGAAGGGAGGCTAAAATCCAGGACTCCGTTACGTGAATGATTTGTTAAAGTGTTGCAGAGAACACTGCAACTAATTATATATATACACTGCTCAAAAAAATAAAGGGAACACTTAAACAGGTGTTTCACACTTAAAGTGTTCCCTTTATTTTTTTGAGCAGTATATATATATATATATGACAAACATGTTTTAGGTAAATTGTAGAAGTAAAACTCTGCCAAATGTTCTTCACCTGGGAGGTATTTGTAGGAAATTCTTGGGGATGTATGAACAGGGAATCACAAGATGCTATTTTTAGACACAACAGATAAAAACAATTAGCTGTACGGTTGCAGTGTGGGTTCATTGTAGCATACGTTTATGAGTGGATATTTTTAGCTTCGCTTTGTGACGCAGATTCATATGAACTAATTCACACAAAAGTTTGTCCATCCGTCCGTCCGTCCGTCCGTCCGTCCATCCATCCATCCATCCATCCATCCATCCATCCATCCCCATTTGTCTAATTTGTGACGGTAAGCACTTGTTGTCTGACACTCTGCTGTCAAATCCCTCACACATGGGAGGTACCTCTGTTTGTGTAAACTGTTTACTTACGTCAATAACTGAGTAAGAAGCAGAGCCCACTCATACCCCCAGCATATAAGCCTCTTTTTTCCCTCTGCGCTTATGCTTGTTTTGGCCACAGAGATTTGAAAAAGAGCACTTATCTCATTAGGACATATAAGACAGGGCAGATGATGATGATGTGACTTTATGAAATTTTGTGCAGCCACCAACCATTTTTTCCTCTTCTGCTCCTTGTGTGTGTGCTCCCGGGAGTTCACCCAAATGCGATCTGTTTGTTGATGTTTCATAATGTTGGACCCTCCTGCTGGAGCTCATTACAGAAACACATTTCTCATGTGAGGGTTGTCTCTTTATAGATGGCTCAGGCCTCACACCAGCAACAAGCCGGCAACACAAGCTTCATCACAACCCGTCTTATATGATTCTGACTATTCTTCATCAGCAAACAGACTCACTCCAAATCTGTGCATACAGATGGCGCAGTGAGAGAGATAGCTGGAAAAAAATCCTTTAAGTGCTAATGGCACAAATGAAGCTGGTTGTTAATTTGTTTCTATGCAATGTTCGCACGGATTTATCCAGAGTTCCAGTTAACACCAGGTCTCAGTATTCTTAAAACAAATACACCTGTTTTTTATTCAAGCTAGTCAAATTAATGTGCACTATTACTTTATCACAATCTGAGTAGTAGAAAGTTGGTAAGCCTTTCAATGTAGAGTTTACATTTTCAGTTTCCCTCAAAACCCGCTAACATGTGTGGAAAAAGAAGATTGCAGGCGAAACCCAAAGGCTCAAAACCACAGAAAAAAAACCAGAAGGTCTGCACTTCAATCAAATCTCTTGCTACTCAAGTGTTTTGAGCAAATGCTCATTCTCAGCATGTTGCAAAGTTTCAATCAAGCGGTACAAATTTGAATCAAAATCATAAAGCTTTCCGTCAAGTGTATTGCATTGAACAAAGACAGCAGCGTGGGATATTTCTAGATGCTAAGTGAGGTTATAGAGAGAGATGTATGGATGCATTCATGCAAGTAGGAGGCCTTTTGTTGTTTTGTTCCTCTTGGAGGGTTGGATCAGTACCAATTTAGAGCCATTCACTCTGACTCATTAGCATATTACAAGAAAGAAGCATTATTATATGATCACCACGACTGAGGCCAGGGAGAGTAGGTTGTAACAGTGACTCTGTCCGTCCGTCCGTCTGTCCATCCATCCACCCATCCATCCATCCAGGTTTATTCAGTTTTCTTTCTGAAAGCACTCCATTTTGGTGAAAGGCGGCTTTATGCAGATCGTTTTATTGATGAATAGGGACTAAAATATGTTAATTTAAGCCAATCTATCACTGTCTCAGTGAAGTAATTCATCTCCTGGCTCTGTGTTCATCTAACATTCTCATTCAGATACTTTTTTTTTTCCATCGGGAAAGAGACATTTTTAAAAATCCAAAGAGGTACTCCAAATACTTCACATATTCCTTAAAAAAATATTTAGCTTATTTGTCATTTTCTGTGCAAACCAAAAGGATAATTGCTTTGCATTTTTCATCAATAAAATTAATGGCAGTTACATAACATGTCATAGTGACAAAGACTTGTACCTAATCCAAATTGGGGATTTTTCTTCTTCTGGTATTCCCAGAAAAAGGAAAAATTTGTGTTGTCAATTTAGCAAGTTACATAACTTGTAACATACATCTCTTAATCTTTGAAGCATGCAAAAATAAAGCTCTTGTCAAAAGAGTGTTTTAGGAAATATAGACTTTTTTAATGAAAGTTTCATACTGCAGCTTTAAATAATGAGGTGATTTGCTTGTACACAAACATGGCATTTTGCCTGAATTTGAACTGCTCTAGCTTACCTGAACAACTTCTTTCTTTTTGACTGCTAAACAATTTAAGTTTTTTCCTACTTCCTCCCTCTGGTCTTAATTGGAAGGATGATGATGGTATGAACTGCACTGCAGATGTAGACATGCTGGATCGAGCTCATTATGAGCCGCTCTGCCTGGCTATCATTTTCAACAAAAGGAGAGGTTGATTCAGGACGAAAACAACATTAGGATGCATCTACTAGACTATAAGTAGTTTTTGTATGAACTTGGTAAAATGGCTATAAAGATTGTTAATAATATAATTTGCTACTGAAGTCAGTAATGTTCCTCTCCCCATACTGCTTTTATTGCTGCAGAACTTTTCTGAAATCCTTTCAGTTTTTCCACATGGAACCCAGACTTTGTGCTGCTACGCAAGACAATAAAACAATTTTAAAGAAGAAAAATGTAAATATAGAGGAGAAAAAAATACATAAAAAACTGATGAGTTGCCTTATGTGATGGCACTAGAAACATGTGCATGTTGAAGCAGGAGGGTTGATCTTGATGAATAAAAAAATAGAACAAAATAGCACAAACAAACAAATAGAAGGGACATTGACTTGTTCTGAAGCAGACAGTATTTTAAAAAATAATTTGATTGATTTCTAAAGTAAAATCTAGTTTGAGGCTTTAAAAACGTGCTTGAGCCCCCAGAGATGTCTGGGGATTTTAAAGTGACATGTTAGACAGTGCTTTCCTCTTCTATCTTTATGGAGCGCACGCAATTTTAGAAGACAGATCATCATTCCTCTAATAGGGTAAAAAAGTCTTACAAGAAACGATTGACTGCTGGTGTAATCATGGCAAGCCGAAAATCTGTATTTCTTTCTTATCTTATCTCCACCAGAGCGAGAAATGAGAGACAAAAGCGCTCTGTCACCCCATTCTAAAGTCATCATACGACAAAGTCTGAACCTGCTTCACTGACACTGAAGAAATGACTCAGAAATAACTGACAGATATTGAAGTGACATTTTAGATGACCGCTGAAACCCTCGATGTCTCTAATTTACTGGCGGCTGAGCTCTTCTTGGCCTCATAATAGACCTTTTTCCCTCCATTTTGGGAGATTTATATGTTTACTTAAAACATTTTTATCAAAGATTGTAAGAATTTTTACAGAACAGAAAAAAAACCCTTTTGTAATATTATGTTTAGCAGACTAAAATTTTTAAATTATTTTTGTCCTCATGAAGACTTATGCTGCATAAAAATGTTCAAGTGTGAGTGCTAAACCAACATCTTGAGCACATGGGGTCTAAGTGAGTTCATCTTCTTCTTGTCTGTCAGTCAAAGACAGACAAGATATTTTTTTTTCCAAGCTGCGATTAAATGTCAGAGCTCTCCAGCCGTCTCTCGTGTCGTTCCCTGGATGGAAGCTTAATAACATATGACCATATATTCTGCAGTTCTTCAAAATAAGTGGGAAGATGAATGTGCTGCAAGTTATATTTTTTTGATTTACATTAAAGGCTGATGTCACAAACAGTCTGTGAAATGGGTTTCATTCCTCACAGTAGCTTTGATGATTAAACTGTGATTACAGTGGAGAATATTCCAGTTCTTAAGTATCTTTGTTGGAAGCTTGATTTTGAATGTGTTTCCTCTCAGCTGGACAGGACAGAAGTAATCAAGAGCAACTTACACCCAGTCTTTGCGAAGGTTTTTGGTCTGGATTACTACTTTGAGGAGGTACAGAAGCTGCGATTTGAGGTCTACGACATCCACGGGACTCACAGCATAGGGACGCGTGATGATGACTTCCTGGGAGGCATGGAGTGCACACTTGGTCAGGTGGGCAGATGCTTCTCTTTTGCATATTCAGTTTGTTGATGGTCTATAGAAAGATAACATGACTGAGAATGACTGATTCAGTTGTTTCAGGCTTGTATTCCTTATTTGTGATGTTAGACACCTGATAATGTGTTTTGCTGCTTGCAGGTCTAGTGTTTGTGATTGATAACAGTTTCTGCTGGTGATGACTCAGACCCCTTTACACTCCTCCTAACTGCGGTGGGCTTAAAGGTGCTTTGCTTATGTTGCTTGTTGCAGATCGTGGCCCAGAAGAAGATGATAAAACCATTGCTGCTTAAGTATGGGAAATATGCCGGCAAGTCGACCATCACAGTAAGCTTTTTCCCGGGTGTTTGTGATCCTTTCTGCATGCTGATTTACTGTATGGCAAAAATTATATTATTCATATTTTTATTTTCTCAAGCCTTCACCAGTTTATACTCACACCGAGAGTTGCTCACACTCTGTGTTTCTTTCTTTCACAAGAATTTTCTCCTTTTTTTAATGGACCTCCAAACTGTTTTTATGAAGAGTTCCTGAAGATCATTATCATTCTAAATGATCCTTCCAGTGTTTTGCACCATGCAGATTCATTCCTATCAAGCACACAATCACATAGCTCATGGAAATCAATAGTGTTAATGAGAAACGTGATATTTTATTAGGATCTTATATGATTAATCAACACAAGTAAAAGGAACTGTTTTCAATTTTTTCCCCAAAGAAATTCTGAAAAGTATGTTGTGGATGTGATCAGCTTCCGTGAGTGAGTGCTTTGTAGAACAGCCTTGCACTGCAATTACAGCGAAAAGGTGTTTTGAATATGTTTTAAAAGCTTACCACATGTAGAGACACACATTTTTAACTTTCAGCTTTTTCTTTTTGAAAACAGGATGGCAAGCATTGACCAGTGACCAGAAATCCTTAAGACTTGCCACAGATTTAACTCTAGATTTAACTTATACCAACGCTTTTTGAAGGCATCTAACACATTTTCTTCCAGATGTACCCTTTGTTTAGCTTCATCCATTGCCACATAGTTTTTTATCTGTTATAAAAAAAAAGGCATCCTCTCACCATGATGCTACACATAATCTTATACCTGTAGCCAGATCTCGATCTCATCTGACACATTTCCACATGTACACATTTCCTTTATGGCTTGAGGAAAACTGGAAGTACTCATCAACTATGGGCTGCTTTCCTTTGGTCTGTCTTACAAAATCCACAGCATTTGAAGTTCAGCAGTACATTGAAGTTTGTCATTAAAACATCACAGCATTTTATAAAGGTTTTTGAGTTATAAATACTTTGATGAGGTGCTGTTATAATTTTTCAGATGTAGGAAGAGCGATGCTGCTGGTTCATTAAGCACCGTTTTAATGGTGCTTCATGGCACTTTACATCACAAGGCCCACTGTTATAATAAATCTAGAGCAAATGAGATGGTGAAAGGTCTATTCACATCTGATGGGGCTATTATTCCTAAGGCTGGATATTTTCAAACAATTCGGATTTTCAGTCATCAGTTTTGTGAATATCATGTGTGGCTTGATATCTCCAATTTTAAACATAACTGGAAACATTTTCCTCATGTGTTAAATCAGGCTGCATAGCTCATGCTTGGCATGAGACATTATTAGAAGAAAATCTAAATCTTAATTAAATGAGCTGACACCAGAGCGAGAATTTCATTTCACTTCTTGTAGGTCTTCAGATTAACACTGAAATATTAAAGAGGGGAGTTTCCTGGTCCTTTTGGGGAATGGAAGAATAGGAAGAGCAACTTCATAATGTTGATCCTTTTGCGCCCCCAGTGACATGAAGCATTTATTACATAATGCACCAGGCAATAGGCAGAAGATAATTATCAGGTATATTTTAGAGAATGGATGTCTCCTCAGATGCAGCAGAGGCAATTTAGATATAAACAGGAAGGATATTTTTGTAGATCATTAGTTGTGCTGTGAGATACAATGTGAGCTCATTAAATGAGAGTCAAAATAGCCATTTCCCTGTTAGAAAAAGCCTGCTGTAGTGCCTTTAACAACTCAGTGGAGGAACGTGTGAAAAGTAATCATTCATAAGTTAATGAACCTCTGTAAAAAACAATGGAGATAATCTCTTTCAACAGGTGAATTAATATCTTTTTATAGTTTAATAGGGAACCAGAAGCAGCAGGAACTTTCTCACACAAACCAAAACAGATAAAAGCACCAAGTGGTTGTTATTATTGATAGTTTTATATGATAACATCATTGGCAAAAATGTTTTTTTGGTTAGCAACATTGTTGCCTTCCTGTTAAAAGCTTTGTGTTGTTTAGTTTATAGTATTCACAGTGGTTATAATATATAATCATTATATAAATATATAATAACTAAATTGAATCAAATTGACTTAGACATAACGGCACTGTGAAGACAACCTTCTGAAAACTAAGTCACAATTTGACAAAATTCATGGAAAAGTCTCAATTATGTCTGTTGACATGATCAACGATGCAACATTTTAATTTAGCTTGTAGAATTTTTCCAGGATTCCTTAAACTCATTTTATCTTAAAAGTAATTTTGCAAAGTTTATGTTTTTGAAATTGTTTTTTGTATGAGTGCGTTTTCAGAAGTGCTTCCTCTGTGTTGAACTGATGAACTGCTCTGTTAGTTCTAGTGTTATTTATTTCTTGTGTTTTTAAATAAATTTCAGTTTGGATTATTATTTTCTGTTTTGTTGCAATAATGCTGATATCATTGCTAACATGACACAATATTGTTGCGGTCATAAAGTGCTCAACTGGGAAGCAAAACTACCAACAGACAATAAAATGCCTAAAATTGGACAGAGGTGCAGTAGAGTGGACTGTAGAAACAAATTTAGCAAATGTTTTTCATTATTTTTGTACAAACTTAAGAAAAAAACAAACAAATAAATTGTTGCAGTGCATTACATTGATATATTCAGCAATGTGAATTTGATTCTATACATTGTGTTTTCTGTTCTTGACCTTTATCCCACATGTAAGTACGGTAACTTTATTTTATTTGGCTCTCTTCGCCATCAAAGCAATTTAACTTAGATTTGCTCACATAGAATAAGCTATTATGGACTGGAGTAAGAAAACATATGTACAAGATGTCAACACATAGCAAAGATGTCAGCTTAAAAAACTGAATTTTACTGAATTCCTGCTTTTTCCTTAATTTCCTGCTATCTGTTTTATGATATTTCCAGTTTTTGAGTGCAATCAGGTATTCAGGCCAATTCAGGCCAATTTCTTTTAGCATTTTTAAAGCAGAAATATTTAAATTATAAGGCCAGGAAAAAAATATTTATGTCCAGATTTTACTGCCAGGTGCCCCAGTATTCTTTGATTAGTGGGAAAGTGATCTGTCAGTACCCAACACAGGAGGCGAGATTTTTTTTCTGGTTCTTGATTTACCCAAGAACCAGAGACTAAAAGTTATAATCATCATTTGGCAACTTAGGGAAGTATGGACTGTACCATCAGACATCAAAATTCACCACATAGGAGATGAGCATAAATATGTGTCTGTTCTTTAAAGGGTTAAATCTGACCAAATGTAAAGTTTCTAAGTATGTGATCAAGGAGATTTTCTGGAGATAAAATACTCAAATTAAACACACACACACACACACACACACATTTGAAAAAACAACATATGAGGCATACATCAGCTCTGCTGCTTATTTAAAAAGAAATGTTTGCATGGAAGCAACAAAACTTTTTTTCTTTCTTTTTTTAACTACCTCGGTGTCTCTGCCTTACACAGAAAATCAAACCCTGAGCCAAGCACAATCCCAGCCTTCATTATGAACAAGCAAAACCTTATTTTAACTACATCCAGGTCTCAAAGACTCAGTCCCAGCAAAGACAGAAATTTCAGAATACACAATACTCTACCTCCTGTACCTTCATGTTTTACAAAACTGTTCACCTTCCCTTGTTGCTCATTGCAATGTCTTGTTATGCTTTCTGATAAAAAAAAAAAAAAAACAAGTTTTCCGCTATGCAAGTCATCACTGTCAGGTTTTGTCTGGGTTCGGTCATGCTTGCTGCACATCTCCACTTCCTGAAGCTTGATGTCAGGTTTCTGTCAGTCTCTCACAGCCGAGCAGAGAACAAACTGAGGTACTGAGCGTGGGAGAAAAGCAGCACAGTGGGAGCAGCAGAGGGTGCTCGCTGATTCTCAAAAACATAAGCAGAAACTTTTTTCTTTTGAGCAAGTTTAAAGAAAGAAAACAGGAAGCTTTTAGAAGTCAAGTTACCAACAGCTTTAATGTTCTGCTCTGGACAGTTCACTTTGACTTCTTCATGATTTATAGATGCAGGTTGAGACTCTTACCTGTGGGAGTTGGGGTCTTACAGTTTTCCGCTAATGGCTTCCCATTTTGGTAGGATATGCAGTCAAGCTAAGTAAAAACATTTCAAAATTTTACCTGAATTAACTTGTCAATGTGATGGAAAGTGCAGGAATTAAATAGGGGTTCAAAGGTGTGGAGCTGTGAAAAAATGCCTTTAACTTCCATTGAAATTTCTGTAAAACTCATTTTTAAAGCACCATGACAGTAAACACTGCCATGGGTAAACTAAACACACCCCCACTATTCAGTAATGTATGTAATTGTGTTAAACAGCAATATCTTAACAGTTATTTCATTGTATGGCTTTACCAGTCCCTCAAGTCATTATGTAAGGATTTTTTCACACTCTTATAAAGAGAAATTTATGATCAAATCATCACTCCTCTACCACGTTTCTTGACATTTTTGTATAATGTTCTTATACTACTGATCTATATTTTTTGAAAAGTATTGCAATTTGTTTAGATGACAAACCTTGGTCACAAAGGTGGGCGGGGAAAGGAGACACCAACTAAACCTTGAACTCTGACTGGCCACTGTGGCTGACCTCCCTTAGAACAAAAACAGTCATTTTGTTTGTAGCGCACATAGATTAGCATTTCAAAATGGAAACTCCATACTGAAAACCAATTTATATTGAAGGATACAAAATAGTGTTTCTCTCTGTTTTAATTTCAAATGTTGGCCTGTTGTTTATTGCAGTCTAAGAATGTAGATGAAATTGTAATGTTAGTGTGCCACCTTTCTACTATCTGTGCCCCTGCTTAGCCACCCAAGAAGTGCTTAGTCATGCTCCCATATTCCTTTATATAAAGTAGGCTTTCTTCTGTCATGTTTTTTGTTTCTAAAAAAAACAATAAACAACAACATACTTGTCTTTTTCTAAATCTAAGGTTGTAAACATTTGACACGGTGACTGAAGCTAGTGGAGCCTCACATGTACCTCTTTCTTTCTTCTTTTTTTTCCCAATCTTTCTAAGCATTTCACTTCAATTAGTTAGCAGCAGTTGCATTCCTTAGACCAGGCATGTCCAAAGTCCGGCCCGGGGGCCAATCACGGCCCGCGGTCAGATTTCATACGGCCCGCAGCTTCGGTTTTATAATGTATTATTTATGGCCCGCCTGCACTGTGAAACAGAATAAATAAATCATAAAACTTGAAACTGTAATTCCTCCTTTCACCAAATGGTGGCAGCACCACTTTAATACTATCAGTCTGCCTCCATGCAGCGAACCGCTCTCCACTCATTTCTGCCATGGCCACTGCAAAGAAAACAAGTTTACAGTGAGGGCCGCCGCTTTCAAGAGAGATGGGAATTATAATACTTCTTTTCTGAAAATCAAGGCAATTGTGCTTGTCTAATTTGTGAGATTGTTGCCTTGTTTAAGGATTTCAACGTAAAGAGACACTACCAGACTAAACATGCTAACACATACAACAAGCTAACAGGAAGTGACCGTGCTGAAAAAGTGAAGCAACGCCAAGCTGGACTGGCATCACAACAGCGATTTCTTTGGGCCTGTGAGTCAAAAGAAAATACTACCAAAGCAAGCTACGAAGTTAATAGCTAAACATGGCAAACCTTTTACTGAAGATACATTTATCAAAGACTGTTATAAAAATGGTGGAGAACATTTTGCCCTGAGAAGAAGCAAGAATTTGAGAAAAATGTTTGCCTGGCAGTAACAGTGTGGCACTGAGAGTTGAGGACATGAAACTGAGTGTTTTGAACGGCAACATCTGTCACTATCAGCAGTGAAGAGCCAAAAGAACATTTATGCACCTGGATTTATGGCACTTATTTTTATTAAACTCTTGAGTAAGATTTGGTTATGAACCTGTAGATATAGTAAATGACGAGCAAAATTCACTTGTTTTAAGATTTAATAATAACAGACAACTTTGCATTACTTATAACTCCTGTTTAAACTGTTCTTGAGGCAAAGATATTTTTAAACTCATGTAAATTTAAGGTATTTCATACAGTTTGTTCAATGTTATCTGACTCTCCAGATATAAATGAAAGGCAGAATTTGGGTTTTTAGAGTTATTCTCATTTGCCTGAGTGGCTTATATTTGTTTTTTTTGTCATTTGAAAAATAAAGATGATTGTGACAATGAAAATTGTGTATTTGCATGAAACTTTTGTAGTTAAAAAATGTCCAGGGCGTGCCGTGGTGGCGTAGGGCGACCCGTATTTGGAGGCCTTGAGTCCTCGACGCGGCCGTCGCAGGTTCGATTCCCGGACCCGATGACATTTGCCGCATGTCTTCCCCCCTCTCCTTCCCTGTTTCCTGTCAGCCTGCTGTCACATAAGGGACACTAGAGCCCACAAAAGACCCCTTGGAGGGGTTAAAAAAAAAAAATCAAAAAATGTCCGAACAAACTATTGGCCCCCGGGCATCTTCACTTGATCAAATCTGGCCCTCTTTGCAAAAAGTTTGGACACCCCTCCCTTAGACTATTGCAGATGTCTTTCCAATGTTGCACTGCTGTAGGTTGTTTGAGTGCATTGACCAGCAGCACTTAGCTGCTATTTTCTTTCTTAACTGTTATTAAAGAAGCATCACATAAATATTTTTTCCCTTATAGGTGTAATTTCTGCTTTTTTTAAAAAAAATATTGTGGCTGAGATGCTTTTTTTTATGACAAATTAGCGTTTATGCTCTTTCAATTCATATATCTGAATGAAAAAGTGGTTGCTGAATTTCTCCTTTGTCTTTAAAATGTTGGCATTCATCTTTACCGTCCATTAAATGCTGAAAACGTAAATATTTTATCTGAAAAAAACAACAACAAAAAACAAAAACAAAACAAACAGCACAATATTAAATGAGTTGTTAATGAATAAATATTTAACTATTATTTTTCATTCAGGTACATGCTGAAGAAATTTCTGGCAACAATGG
The DNA here is from genome assembly GCF_001444195.1 of Xiphophorus couchianus. Lineage (NCBI taxonomy): Eukaryota > Metazoa > Chordata > Actinopteri > Cyprinodontiformes > Poeciliidae > Xiphophorus > Xiphophorus couchianus. The sequence goes on along the minus strand of NC_040231.1, from coordinate 17,574,697 downwards.
TTATGTGGAGCTCTCCTTCTGTGCTAAGAAGCTGGATGATAAGGTGAGAAGAACCACACTTGTTTAACAAAATATAGGTGAAAGCACCACAAATCACAAGAGCTCAGATAATATTGCGCTAATATTATACTATTATGATATTGGCCACGTCTCCATTACCAGATCACAGTCAGTAATATAATAGAGTGATTATGGCAGTATCAATGTCAATACAACAATCTATATATCAAATTGCAACCCATCGCATTTTGTCAGAAGGGAAATGTGTTTTGCTGCTGCCATTTTAAGGTGGGATGTTACTGACCTCAGCTGCTCCGGCCCACACATGTTCAAACTCTGCCCTGGGCACATTTCAATCAAAAAGGCAGCGGGAGCTCACATCTACTTACAATTCTGATGATTTCAAGTCACACTGAGTTCTCCGGAAAAGGCCCTGGGAGAACAGCTTTATGGAGTGACCTTGATTCCTAAAGGTGCAGACAGCGAGACGGCAGGTGCATTTTGCTTTGGAGTTGCGGCAAGAAATTTGCAGCAGCTCTGACAGGGAAATTTATTCGAACTCTTACATGAGGGCAGCAGTGATGAAAAAAGCATACTTGATATGAAACCCGGCATTTCTTTTCAGGAAAAATGTTATTTTAAATTCTGAAGAGGTCACCTATTACTATTACCTTAACTAAACTAATACTTCTGAAATTTCAAAATATACCTCTAAGACACTGAGGTTCACCTTCACAGTTATTTAGTCTGACTTGTTCATGCAGTTTCTTGCTGTTTACTACTTGTACTATGCTGTTTTGTGTTGAGTCAGAATAAAGAGCAGGTACACTTTGGAGCAATCATCACCATTTATCTGTGCAAAGCAGTCAGCAACAAACCTTAATGTCAGCAGTGTTTGCTTGTTCTGCTATCGCTATTCAAGCAATCTGAGGATTTTTGTTAGATAAGAGACTTAGAGAAACAAGGGAGGAAGTAAGAATCAAAATGGAAGATGTGACTCACCATCTCTAGAAATGATCCACTTTTTCCAGTTATCTTTTTTTTTTGTTTAGACAAAAACTACTGTCACTAAAGATGACCTTATGAATTACAATGAATCGTGATGTTGCAAATTTTACCGCTTAACTGTGAACAGGTGCATGCTTATTCTTGCCACTTACTCCACTAATAATACAGCAGTAGCAGTGCGTGAAGGGGTAAACAGCAGATGAAACCAGAGGTGATCATTACACTGATGCTGAAACATTAGAGAAGGCGAGGGCAGCTAAACGTGATGTAAATTTCCAAATTATTTTTAGATTCCACATTGTTTTTTATTTGATACTTAGCCTATTCCATTTAAAAGGACTGCTATTTTACTTTTATGAATGAACATTAATACTGTCTGGCTTGAGATCATGTTTAAAGTTTTGGCCTCCTCTCTGACTGAGTTTGACATTCTTGTAGAAAGTTAAAAAGGAAATTCATATTTTCTAAAATAAATAGCTCAAAAAGTGAGTTTTCCATTAATTTTAAATATATTGTTCCTTTTCTGGGTAATGTTTGTCCTGTTGCCTGAGATGGTAACTTGAGCTTTACATTCAGACTTGAGTTACACTGAAGTTGCTAAAATAAAGACTGTGTTTAGATTTTTAATAACCAGGCATGACCCCAAGCAAGTTTGTAAACCATAACCAACAGCTCTGGCAGCTGCTGCACTGTTTTGCATATTTTACTGTGAAAGAAGGCTATTAAAGCTCCACAATAATCTGTTCATGTTAGCGGTGGCTCCATAATAATGACCGCACAGATGTCTCTTCAGCTGAATGCTGTATTAAATGACTTTGTGTTCTTTATTCAAACATTTGACATTCTCTGTCATTTCTTACTGCACTATTCCTTACTTAAATTGCATTTAATAGCATACTAAAATGTGTACTGTGCTAAATGAACAAAGATTAGCAGATAAAAATCTTCAAAAATATAACAGGTTGTTAATCTCGATTACTTGTCTTTCTTTGACAAGAAATGTATTAATTTATTTACTCACATTAGATAAATGTTTTTCTTAATGTAATTAAAAAATATATTTAAAGCAGCAAATGACAGCTGTTTGTATGTTTAATTAAATGTTTGATTAATGATTAAAACTGCTAAAGTTGTAAAGTTGGAATTAAGGAGAAGAAGTAAAGGATTTGCTCTCCTGACCCACACCAACATAAGCGGCATATTTAAAATAGGTTCCTGAATTTCATGAGAAATAATTTCTTTCAGCCAATGGAAACTTGAGACTGGAATTTGACCTGAAGCAAAAAATACTTAACTTCGACTTATGAAGATTTCTGCTAGTGGCAAATCTTTTCTACATACCTTGGGGCAAATTCACAAAGTTAATTGTTCAAGTTAGATGTATGCAAAAATCTAACTTAACCCATAATTTATGGATCTTAATTGATCCTCTGCATATAAATGAAATTCAGTCGTTCCGCTGCTTGTTAAGGTTTAAATTAGGGAGCCTGACCAGACAATGCCACCGTCCACTAATGCAGTCCACTCATATTGCTGAACTATTGCAATATTCTATTGCTGCCTTTTAAAATAAGGAATGTAAAACCTTATTACTGTCACTTTCAACAAAATGTTCCACATACATTGGTAAATAAGCACAGCCTTATGCTGCTGGTAATGCTGGAGTTTTTCTTGTCAGACTGGTACCTGCAGCTCCCTGGACAGTGTTTTTCTCAGGTGACCATTTCTATGCTTGTAGGTGAAGAAAGTACAACTGCAATTTGACACAAAGTAGGTGGAGATTACCTGTATCTGCTGGATTAATTGGCATATTTGCATCTGAGTATATTTAGTACAATCTGCATAATAAATCAGGTTCATAAATAAATCATGCAGTCCCTGCAAAACATTCAAACAATTGGATCGATTATACTGCTTTGTGGTTTGTCTATAATTTGGAGCATATTTGTAACATGTATAGTAAATTCATTGTAAAAAGTTGATCAAATGGCCAACATCATTCTGTAAATCAGAATATATGAGTCTTGAAAAATTGATTCTGAATAAAAAATGTGTAGAAACCTTGTTTCCAAGTGAACAGCAAGCAGAGATATTAAAAACATATATCTTTTAAAGGCAGTCTTTTTTTGTCTGCTGATAAAAATTTAAAACCTTTATAAACTCCTACCATATATTTAGAGTAAATGTGTGTTCAAATGCAAAAAAATTCCCAACATCTAAATCCATTGAAAATTGAAATCTCGAATCCTGATTCTATAAAAATATGAGGTTTTGATATGGAGAGTGTATGAATCTTAAATGAGTGTACTTAAAGGCCAGAGGAACCTGAGACACATCTTCACACTCAGACCGGTTTGAACATTTTGGTTTATGACTTAATGTTGTATCTGACCCCTGACCTAAACTTAATCCTAAATCTAATCACACTGGTAAGCCTGTCCTAATAATGAAGGTAAATAATGATCTCCAGCTCAAACCACAAATGTCTCATTTTGTGATGCATCATTTTACTAACTAATGGTGACACTTTAGACATTTCTCCACAAACACCTGCAATAGTCAAATCATTAAAACTGTTAACTTTCACCTTTTTTCCAGTTGTATTACTTCACTTTCAGGCAGGTCAGAAGGATATGGGCTGTTGAACAGAGAGTTTAATTATGGATTATGGTAGCTGCTAATGATTAGCATTAATGTCATGTTAGCCAGAGATTAAATGACGTGCATTTCCCATCGGTCCATGGAGCCGTAGCCCACTGGCTACTGGTTGCGATGGCAACGCAGAAGTGATACTACAGCTCAGCATTTTTATTTTTCACATTTATTTTCCCTCCTACCCCTCAGGAGACCTATCTGGCTAATGTGGCGGGAAATGCGTCCTTAACTGTCTCCTGGCGTGAACACACAGCCACACAAACATACACAGTAGAAGACGTACACAACTATAATTATTTGTTTTCCTCCCTGAAGAATCAATTGACCTAAATAATCTGCATAGCTGCGGCTCTCAGACGCCTTGCAGACGAGATACTAAGAGGCCACCACAAATACTGCTAAAGCATGCCAAATGTGTATATTTGAGCAGGTTTATTAAGGTTTATTTACCTATGATGTAAGCCACAGCTGAGCTAATTTGATTAGCTGGAACATGATGAAAGGTAAAGAAAATTCTAAACAAGTGAATCTTGAATATTAAGCCGTTAAGTAGATTACAGGGCTGCTCAGATTTAGTTAGAAAAAGAGCAGAAGCTAAATATAAAATCAAACTAACAAAATTTAACCTCAGTTAAAAATAAGAAGTCAGATCTCAACATTGTTGTGCGCAATAAATTTTATATGTGTGTCTTCGCCTTCAGTCAGTTCATCTGTAAATTTCTCTTTCATTTCATGCAAACTTTCCGACAACCTCTGAATAAGTATTCAGAGCAGGAAATTGATCTGTCAACTACCTTTTCTGTGTCTTGCAATTTTAAGAAAGATTATCCACATCCTCACCAAAATTTAAGTTCATCATTTTGCTGTTGCTTCACTCCTCCACCTAGTTTTATGATTTATGTTGCAGGTTTTGCATCAAGGTGTCTAAAATCAGAAGGACTGAATGTTTTAGCAGGGGAGGAGAAATAATCAATAAGCTTCAATGCTGCAGTCTGTCAAACTATCTCATTAACTGTGTGAAATATGCTGTAGATCAGAGTTTGGACGTGACCATTTGTTCTTATGCCAAACAGAACTTGAAATCCAATTTAAAAGGCAAAAGCTAGGAAACAAATTACTGAAGGTGTTTTAGAAATTGATTTCTGAGAAATTTCACATCAAATCTAACATAAACCACTGGACTACCAGTTTTCTTGTGTCTTCTGTCACAGGATCTCTTCAGCAAGTCAGACCCATTTCTGGAAATATTTCGAATGAACGATGATGGAACAGAACAGCTTGTCCACAGAACTGAGGTAGTCAGTGCATTTTGGATTAATCTTGCGTTTTGGATTAATCTCACTTTGGAGTTTACCCTGCAGCTATGATAAGAAATGTCCTTTGTTTAATTAAGAATTACAAGGAGTAGCAAGTAAAATGTTTTGCTGTGAAATGGTACAATCCTTTAAAAAGCTGGTGTGTCGTTTCTTGTTCCTTGTATCTTACATATAAAGCAGATCATTTATTGATCACTATATGCCAGGTAAACTGTTATTCACTACAAGGTGCTTTGAGTTGAATCATATCATATCTGCTGACTTCAAATATGTTTTGATCCACTATGCAAAAGATGATTCAAAGTACCTTTGATGATACAGTATATATAATCTGTCAGACGCATTACAGTCTGATAGATTACGTTAATCAATGATAATTAATGATCAAACTATCATTACAGTTTGATATGCAATAGATAAGAATGTAAGTTCAAAAAAGGTTTGTTTACATTAACCAAATGGAAGTGGACAGGGATTAAATGTCAAAAAAAAAATGCTAGAAATTACAGCAGGTATCTTTTTTGTTGATGTAACAATAACTACTATTAAGATCAGAAACACAATGCTAATTTTCACATTTTATGTTTGTTGAATAGAATTTCCAGTGGTACCAAAGTGGTTGGGCTACATCATAGAGGGAAATGTGTAAAGCTGTTTTATCATTACGGTTCTGATGTGCTGTTGTCATCATTCTAACAGGTGATAAAAAACAACCTGAATCCAGTGTGGGAGCCCTTTAAAGTGTCACTCATATCTCTGTGCAGCTGCGACGAAGAGCGGAAACTCAAGGTAATCCTCAATGAGGGAACTCTAAATGTCCACGACTGTAAAGCTGAAAGTCTGTTTTCGATTTATATTTGATGGACTCATACTTTTACACTGCCTGGCCAAATAAACAATAACAACAAAAAGAAAAAGCTTAATAAGACACAATGTATTTGGTACGTTTTTGCAATATCACAAATTCATTTTAATAAAAAAATAAACTGTTTGAAACCATGGACAATCTGCGTATTAATCCCCTCTGAAGAGCTCATTTATTGGGAACATGTGACTGAACCTGCAAGCAAAACAGCCCCACATTAAAGCACTGCCCACACAGCTTGGAGCAGTAAACACCCAGCATAATGGCTGCATCACTCAGCCCGCTGCTCTTGTTGGGACTCATAAAGCGCATGACGTTTTTACAGTTTTTTGTGCCATTTCTGACATGATCACCCTAGATTCTTTTACAACCATTTTTAAAAAATCTAAAGATCACAATTTTGTACTATTGTTTATGGCTTAGTCATGCACTGGACAGCTTGTAACCTATTTTTCATAGTTGTTGTCTTCTTTTGTTTTGTTTTTTTTTGTTTAATTAAAGTCAGATTTTCACTGGCCAGTACTGATTTCTAGTTTTCCTTCAGGCCTCCATCTACTGATTCAAATTTTGTCTGACTCAGATGTTCTTTAAAAAAAAAACACACGTGAACTCAAAAAGCTTTCATCTTTAAAATTAGAAATTTTTTTTTGCCTGAATCCAATGTGAGACTCAGAAACATTATGCCCAATTAAGTCATCAAAACATATGTCCCAGCATATGTATATAAAAGAAAATGCTGTTATTTAGGAATATACAGTCAAATAAGGACATTGTATGTTTTTAATCCACCGCTAAGTAAAATCAATTTAAACATTTTAAATTAAAATGTTTTCCACATCGCTATATGTGCTAGATGTGTGCTGTTTAATGAATGCAAAGGTATTCACTGCCTCAGTTCTGGCTTTCTTTCTTTGGTCAGGCAATGCGCTGTGTAATTATTGTATTTTTCAGAGCCAAGCTGAGGGAGTAAGCAGTGTTTTTTGTGTATCATAGTGCCTAGTGTGGGATTATGACTCCAGAGGAAAGCATGATTTCATCGGCGAGTTCTATGCCACATTCAGAGAAATGCAGAAAATTTCCAGTGGAAATAAGGTCAGTGAATTTAGAGGCAGAACGGAGCAGAGGGATGTAGAGGAGAGGAGAGTCGGCTGTGTAACATTTCCAACATGCCTCTCACTTCACGCTGCTGAAATCTATCTGACATGAACCAAATGTTACAGTGCTTTTATGTCATTAGAGTGCATTACTCTGTTGATTGTTTTTATTTTTTTTAATATATTTTTTGTCTTTCACTTGGTTTGTTGAAGGTTTCGTGGGATTGTCTGAATCCTAAGTACAAACAGAAGAAGAGAAACTATAAAAATTCAGGAGTTGTCATTCTCAGTGACTTGAAGGTAGGAATCAGCTGCAGAAACATATTATATCTATCAAAACAGTTCAGAAGAAGTGAAGATGTATCAGTCACTGTCTCAGCCTGTTGCCATCTAACTGTAATCTGCACCATAAAACATGTTTTACTAACATAAAAGTAATTTAAAAGCAGATTTCTTTATACATTTGGATTCATTGTTTATACAAGCAGCGTTATCTGTTTTTCGACATTACAGTCAATCCAATTCTAAGTTTAATTCTACTTTATTGAAGCGCACATCCTGTTAGCGTAGGTGATCATTCTGTTGCAGATCATAAACCTATAATGAAATCTGTCCTGAGGATTGACATGATGGAAATGTTCATTTGTTGTTTTTTTTTTGCTTTCAGCTTCACAGAGTCTACTCCTTCTTGGATTACATCATGGGAGGATGCCAGATTCATTTTACGGTGAGCTGTGCGATCTGTATTTACAAGATGCAATTTTCACATGGCTACAGAGTGGCATAATTCTGCAAAGTTATCTAGATTTAACAATATTTACACATTTTCTGCATTAGGAAAACACAGCATGTTTTGTACTAACTCCTGACAGCACTTTCTTTATCTATGTGTAGTGCTACTTTCATTGTTAGCAGCCTCAGGCGATACAGAAACTTTTTCAATTTTGTGACCTTTGCCCTCTGTAAAGCTTCTTCTCCTTCTCTTGTTGCTGGATGTGGTGAAAGCAGCTATTTGCATATAGAATGCAAATATATCTGCATTAAATAATAATAATAACAATGTATGTTGGCATATCTTGCTACTTACAAGTTCAGTATTATTTGTACAGTGTGCATTTTTACAGTGTTTACTCCTACATGGCTTCTTCAGCCTATGTAGGAGTAAAATATTGAAGTATTTACCTTTGATCATAATTTGTTACAATAAATTCAAGATTATTCTGGTTTTCCTTACTGCTAAAATATTTTTTTGTAAACAACATAAAGGTCTGCCATGTGTACCAATAATAGGTTCTGTCAAACAACACCCATATTAGTGTTTGCAAATCAATCAGTGTAGCTATCTAAAGCATAATCTTTATCAAGGATTAATTTGTGACCTTTCCACTGAGCAATATACCTTCAAAAAAGCACAAGTAGACTGTACATTTCTCAGTTTATTCATAATTAATTACAATTCAACTAAAGATAAATCAATAATTACAAACAATTTTCTAGTGTTAAAGAGAGCAAAACAAATGTAGATACAAAAAGATCAACACTAACAAGCAACAATGGGTGGTTTTATGAGTGGGGGTGAATGTTCATTAATTTAATTACTGGATTCTATGAATTACCAGAATCTAATGAGATTATCTTGAAAAACGTAGATGGAACGAAGGTGTGGAACCAACATTAATATGTCTGCTTACTCACCAGAACTCCCAGAACCAAAAAAGATGCCTCATTTCGGTCCAACTCAGCTGTTCGACCTTAGTTCTCTGTATTTTCTGGCTTAAAAAGTTAACAGCTGGTTCTGGTAATGCCTGTGTTTTCAGGTCATGAGGTTCCAATGAACCAATCAGAGCAGTACTTAGAGGAACATAAGCCATACACAACATCAAAAAGTCAAATAAAATAATTCATTCTATATTTTTATCCAAAAATACACTCTGACACCAACAATCTATCGGTGGATTTAACATGACCACCTCATGAGCTTTTTTGACTTTTCATATTTGCAAAATCAGTTTATTCATTTTCATATTTTGACATTAACATGAATTAAAACTGAAATTGGTAGAATAACTTAGAATGCTTCCCATATTTATGAACTTGTGTGAATATGATGTCTTGACTAGACCTGTGGTTTTATGTGGGCATTTTAGAGGAACACTTATTCTGTCACATTTGTGACACACCTACTTTGTCATTTCTTTCTGTCAGGTTGCTATTGACTTCACGGCATCCAATGGAGACCCCAGGAACAGCTGCTCACTGCACTACATTAACCCGTACCAACCCAATGAGTACTTAAAGGCCCTGATAGCCGTGGGCGAGATCTGTCAAGACTATGACAGGTTTGTCAATCTTCAACTTCTTGGAAAAGGCTCTGAGGAACAAGGTTTTGGATTGAAAGCTATCTTAATGGGACTCACAGTAAAATGTGCAGCTCCATGTAAACCTCAGTAAAATGGACAGTAATGGAAATTGTCAGCTTTCCCACTCACTAGTTTGTGATTCAGCTTCCCCAGCTAAGTGTTACTCAGCAGCTTATTTAATTAATTTTTGAATGTGCTGATTTACTTTCAATAGTTCTCAGAAACATTTGAGTTGACATCCTCAGCAGCTCAAATATGTCACAGAGTTAAACTTCCTGTTAGGTAATGGATAAAAAAAAAGCTGCATTGTGGAAGACTATAGAAAATAATCTTTGGCCTTCATTGCATTAGATATGCATAATATTATTTTTACAAAGATTTTTGCCTGCAATTGAAGTCAACAAAAACTTTGACCTGGTTTTTGAGATTATGTTCTTTGTGGTGCTTTATCCTTTTTATCTTCTTCTAAAATTTTCATTAATTTATCAACGTTCCATCTGTCCAGAGAAAAAAAGACCTTTCTTGCTTAGCAGCTCCCAGAGCGTAATTTCTGCATATTTCTCCATTGTTGCATTTTATTTTCACAAAACAAGATAAAGTAAAGGTTAAGATATTTTTCTGAAGGTGGACGCTAAAATACTGGAACAAATGAATATAAATGAGATTACAGGTTTTCTGTTTGTCTGCAACAAGAAAATCAACAGGTTGATTCGCAGCTGAGGTCATTTTCCTTTTACAGTATGGCCAAATAATGTTCTGATATGACTTCTATTTGTTATCTTCTTATTTGTTACAGACCGACTAAATACATCTTTTTACATGATGTGTTATGGTGCAAGCCGCGAGTCAGATGCAGATTAAGAACCTGTTGGTGTTTCTGTGTTTGTCAGACTGACAGATTGTTTGAATAAATTTTGACTAGAGGTGGAAAGGGAAATTAGTGAAAAAACATATCTGGTGTAATTTATCTGAAACAGGCATGTTTAAGTATATGAATTGTATAACAGTTTTGTTAAACATACCAATTAAAAAACCTTGGATAAAAATTAATAATCAAGGAATTTGATGTGGTAGAAGCAAACAAACTTGTTGAACTTTACAACAAGTAAACAACTTCCAGGGGCTGTGTTTGATGGTAAAGTATATATATATTTTTTTATATCTGTCCATTATTCTTTTTGTTTTAGAAAGATTTAGAGGTTGTATGAGCTGACAGCCTAACTGTGTGCATGCCTCCTCTCACAGTTGTAGCTTTCAGCAGCAGTTGCAGTGACTGGTTCTCCTTCTTAGTCTGCATAGGCTCATTACATCGTACTCCAGATAAGATAGGGGTTGACACCAGCATAGCAGGCACTTCAGACAGAAGTGGGAGGCAGGGGAACATCAGCAGGGTGTCAAAATTGATGTAAAATCTGTAGAGGTGCAGCATGAAGCCAGATCTGTCTGCATTTGTATGTTCAAAATAAGGTGGGACAGCTGATTGGTTAATATTTGCTTTTCATTAAACAATGTTTGAAAAAGACTACTTACAGACCTGCAGGTAGTTAATTAACAACAATTATACCTAGAATGATGTGATTTGGAGAGCGATCCGATCCATCTGTCAGAACTAAGCCAGATGAGGCTTAATTCTCTGACTGCTGATTTATGCAGCTCCTCCTATTGAGTATCAGGGGAGCACTGTCTTGCTAATTATAGCATCCGAGAGATAGAAAACCTGCCTGGTAATGTTCAGCCGATCCTGCTAGCGTTATCCGTCAGATGTTCATACGAACTCATCATACATGGAAACATGCCTGTGGGCTAATAGGGACTGCAAGTGTAGGAGGCCCTTCCCTTTAAAGTTGGAATTGTTACTGTGGTGTAAAGAGTAGGCGTGGAAACCTTTTAGCCTTTAGTGAACATAGGTGATGTGGGATTTTCGAGTCCTTGCAGAGGAGTGCATGATGGAGCTGGAGTGACTAGTTTTTTGTCTGTGTGGGTAGAGACTCGGTTACCTCTCTGAGAGGGTTGTTACACTTGCTGCATCTCCATGTGGTTCCTCTCTGGTGCCGACAAAATGAGATGAGAAGGATCACTACGCACTTGACAGTAAAACTTAGAATGAACATGACTTGGGAATAGCCTTTATTGTTGTCTTGTGCTGAGGATGTAGCATGCCCCTACAAACTCCAGAATATCCCTCGTGCCCATATAACAGAGCACTAAAAGGAAGTAATGAAAGCTTTTTGCATCCATCCATCCATTCATCCATTCATCCATCTATGACTTGTTGACTAACACTGCTGCCATATCCCTCATGTCTAAACTGTTTACTTGCATCAATAACTGAGTAAAAATCCGAGCTCACTCATATCCCCAGAATATAAATGTCTTTCTTTTCTCTGAGCTCATTTTGTTTTGGCCAAGTGATTCTGTCAGTGCACTTATTTCAATAGTGCAAATAGTAGGACAAATCTAGAAACTGGGTGAATGACAACGATTTGAATTCATGAAATTTTGTGTCCACAATAACTTTTTTCTCCTTTTCTATCCATCCATCTGACCAATTATTTCTGTTAAGGTTGCAGGAATATGAGTTGACCTTTTCAAGCAAAACACACATTTTTTATTAACTTAGAAAACAAATTTGTTATAAGCTTGTACTTTACATCTACTGACTTTGCTAATGTGGTATTTGCTTAGCAATCATTCACATTTGTTGTTTTCTTTTTTTTTTTTAGAAAAGATGCAACTCAGTTTGGGTCCTTTTAGTTTTATGAAATCCTGATATTACAAACTCTATTTCTCAAGTAATTTAGTAATTTTGTCCATTTAAGTCAAATACTCAAGTTAATGGGTCCTCTTGATTTGATTTATCAGCAACATCAAACGTACAGTATGGGTCAGAGAAATCCTATGCATGAAAAATTTCTCTTCCACTTCCCATTATTTAATAAAAAAGGCTACAGTTCCACTTGAAGACAGTTGATCCAAAACCAAAAACATTTCTTTTCCTCATTCAGTCTGTTTGAAATGTCAATAACAGTGAGAGTAAAGCCTCTATTTAGTGGAATTGTTTTATTTGGATGAAAATGGATAAAATTTCAGTTAAAAAATGTAAATGGATAGACGTCTGTGGGTTTCTGGGAAACATTGTTACAGAAATGCATTTATATCTGGATACAATACACTGCATTAGCCAGAGCCAGTGGGAAGGTTGAATGAAAGAGAAGAACCTTTTTATTCATCTAGATGTTTCTTTCAGAGAAAAATAGTAACAAACACAAGGTCAAAGCACATTATAATCCAAGCAGTGATAGAAAAAATGAGATCCAATTATCCAGAAACCACAGAGATGTGCTCTTATTTTGCAGCCATTGTAAATAACGTACAATCAAAACTACCAGAAGACAAATTGCGGCAATAAAAATAAATCTGGTCCAGTTTTGTTGCTAATATAACACAAAATACTACCAGCAGAAAAAGTAGATACAATGGTTTAAAACTAAAAAAATGATCAGTTTGAAGTTAATTTACCTGACCGTTATCAGACTGCTCACTGCAAGTCATCTCTTTGCCAATGTTTATGCAAGCCAGCATCCATCACAGCTAATTAAATGCTTGTAATATCTGAAAAGTTGCCTCAAAGCAGTATTAGTCACTCCAATAACAATCACAATCCAGAAAAAAAACAACAACTAATCACCTGCTTACACGGTAAATTTTATTCAGGTACTTCAGCCGCTCTAACTGAGTTAAAGATATCTTCTCCAGTGTTGGTGCCCCAAACTATGATTCTTCAGAGTGTGTGATGGTATTTGTTATCTCTCTGAACTGGAGAATGTTGAGAGCTATTTTGTCAAAAGGGGCATGAAATGAAGTCAATGCCTAGATAAAAGAAGCAACCATTAGAAAAGCTGTCTGTAGGCAAACTGTCACAGATGCGATGGAAAACAAGATGCGACAGCTCTGTTTTTTATCTGAAAGTGTCAAATTTAGTTTTATTTCAGTAATTTGAAGGATTTTAACTTAGTTTTCTGGGTTTATTGTAAATCAAAACCATCCAACATCTATCTATTGCTGCTTATGTCTGTGCATGGGGTCTGGGAATTGATCCGGATGGTCATCAGGTGAGAGGTGGGGTATAACCATGGACAAGCTCCAAATCCAGTCCTTGAGAGCTACTATCCTACAACTTTTAGATGCATTCATGCTCCAACACACCTGAATCAAATGATGGCTTGTTACCAGGCACTGGAGAGCTGAATGACATGGTGATGAAGAGAATTCAGCGACTTGATGTGCTGGATGTGCTGACATTCTCAAAGTAAAATCTTTTAAATCATTTAAATAGAGTCTGGAGTTTCACACTAAGTTTCAGTTGCAAAGTACTTCTCTCTCATTTAATCATCTTTACCTCACTCATACACATCTTCTTTCCCTGACCATTAAGGCAGCGCCTTATTAAAAAATAAACTGTTTTTCTTTGTTATTGTTGCATTTTGCACTGATGATGTCATTTGCAGTAAACCCACCTTTTTCTCAATTTTCTCTGTCATTACAACACTTCCATAACTTTCTGTGACCTTTTGCATTTGGAGTGCTATCAAGTGTAACGGGTTTGTGAAGCTCCATCCAGCAGGCTGAATATATTATTAGCTTACAAAACATGAATAGCCAATAGATGCTATGTTAACATTGCATGCACTAATTTTGCAGTTTTCAACACTTTGTGTAGCCCTACAGAACAACTTCCTCACCCCTCCTTACAACCCCGTCTTCTCTCTGATTCAACTGTTTCTGAATTTCAGTTTATATGAGAAAATACAGCTCTGTTTTGTTAAGTTCAATCTGTCCATCTTACATTCTAATTTGACTGGATCACAGATAAATTCAGTTCTTTATCCTCTTTTGTTCCTGAATGAAGGATTTTTTTTGTCACACAAATATAAAGGACGACAAAAGCTTGTGATATGGATAGAGAGAAACCTGCACACTCGACCTTCACTGCATTTATATACTACCTGGATCTTCATCAGGTCAAACATCTGAACAGCAATAAGAAGAATTTCATTGAGATAATTTTATAGTCCTTCTTTGTTCCTAACAGTATCCATTTCACACATCATTAATTTTCTTTGCTAAGTTGACTTCACATTCGGAGGTTCTAAATTGACTAAGTCGCCTGTTTTCTGACAGACAAGGTTATTTAATTAACAAAGGCACTCTATAAAGAGAGTTTTAGTGTTTGAGCCTGAGAACATGGGATACGAAGAGAAAATTTTTACAGCATGATTGAAAAGAAACCCAGTACTGACTTATTGTATTCACTGGGTTTGAAGCTGTGTTAAAAACAAAGCAGGAAAATTCAATATTGGAGAAATGAAAGAAAAGGTCTTCAAAACACGATTTGCTTTTTCATTACGTTTTTAAAGTCTTTTATGCAAAGAAAACCAATAAAATCAAGATCTAGCACAGATGATATGCACTCTGGTGTAAGCTCAAGGGCATCTCATCAGTCAGTTTGGTCATTCAATGCATTCATGCTCCATAGATAACTCACATACTTTTTAGGGGGGAATATCAAAAGCAAAATAATATACAGATTTTAGATTTAAAAAAAATTGCTGCCATTCTGGCATAATTCTCCAAGAAGTGTTCTATGTTTGATTTATTTCATCAATCACATCTTGCATCTTTTTTTTTTACATGATGACTCTGAAGTAAAAGTCATAAAACAAGCAAAAAAACCCCCAAAACAAAACAACATGTTATTTGTTGCTGTGTCTTCAGAGTATGATTTTATATTTGTTTCATGGTGCCATTAATATGTATGGAGTCTTTGTGCTGAAAGGCTACTTTAGAAATTACATGTTATTTGCAAGTACAATTAAAATTGTAGGTCACATTTTTAATTTTTACTACATACTAAAAGGGTGTAGTACGGTAAAAGCATCATTTTAGGATGATGCTGTACTCTAATTTTATCCTGACTCATGAACACCTATCAAAACAATGGAATAGATGAGGAATCAAAATTGTAAAACAGGTGTACAGAACAAAGCCAGAAAATTATTTTAAAAATATATAAAACTATTTACTTTAATTGTTCAGAAAGGAAGTTTTTTTTGTGCTAAATTCTATAATTTAAATGGTGTCATAATAACAAGGATGAGTAATATTTGCATGGTGCTGTGTGTTATTAAACCGTCATGTGGGTGACATTTGAGAGAGTTTAAATACACGCTGTCAACAGATAGGAGAGAACTGTGTCAATAGTTGCTTGTTATTCTCCCTCTACATGCAGTATATGTGGAAGTGCTCTAGTGGTTCTTTTATTCTGGTACTTTATCAGAAAGCAGTAAACAGACAATGGACATATTTTAATCTTCAAATTTAAGCCACGCAATTCCATAGACTGGAAATATATTCACTATCTTGCAATGAGGGAGTCAACCCAGACAGACATTGAATTTGTATTGTTATTTATTCACAATTGTGTTCCCTGGCCTTTGACTGGGGGGCTCCCTCCAGCACAGCAGTCTCTCGCAGTTATATCAACTCATGCAAATGGTACAATGGAATATGAAGAGATGAAAGAGCGAGAGAAGCTCTTTGAACAGGTGCAAACGCTGGCTGCCGGGACCACGGGACCGATTCCAAACTGTTATTCTGGCTTTTATCGTGTTATGAAATGCAAACAAGCGTGGGGTGTGTCCTTGGAAATGTGAACAGATGGACACAATATTTTTTCACTCATTTTTGTCAAAACTGCAAAGTAATTGTAATTTGAGCTCTAATTAATTAAAGATTTTGCTTTTTGTGTTTAGTGACAAGCGCTTTTCAGCTTTGGGTTTTGGTGCCAGAATTCCTCCAAATTATGAGGTGAGTAAGTCTGGTCATAAATTTGTTTTTTTAACCATCTATTCTAGCCCTACCTTCCTCAACATGAATGGTGCATAATGTATGACTGTTTGGTACTCACTTTGAGGTTTGGTAATTTCCTTCATCCTGAGACTGAATGTTCACCAAGGTGATTTCCATGACCTACTTTGCGAAACACCTTGTCATTCTGTCAAACTTTAACATTTAAAACTAATTACTGAGTGTAGTTTTATTCATGAGACCCTTGTCTTAAAATATCAAGCCGTTCTGGGAAAATATCCTGTTCATCAAGAACTGAAGTCGTAGCTTGTTGATGCAAAATTTACATGAGAATTCACAAGTGTGAGAGCATATGTTTAAGAAAATTGCCCTTTAAGAACTGAAAGCTGTTTGCTACTCCAGTTAGCACCCCGGGGAGAAAGCTAAACTTTGAGGAATAACTGTGCATGTGTGCACACACACACACACACGCCTACACACCCATCCACCCCCCCACACACACGCACCCACGCCCACTTACTGATGAAACACTCAGATAACATATCAAACAAGACTGGCCTATGTTTAATGTAATATTGTAATCCAGTGTGTTGCACTAATAATTATCATTTCAATCGTGCAGAATTTGTAGGAGAGCAAATGCAAACTGAGTTTCTGAATTTACCATGACAGTCCTCGCCTTTTCGGCGTCAAATTTGTCAGACCGTGTGCTGTTGACACATTGAGGTTGCTGTTGCCGTTGAATGTTAATTAAGTCATTATACTAATCATGAACTGCTCTCTGAACTTAGAAGCTAGGAGCTCTTTTGCATTAGATGTGCAGGTTTGATGGATATGGGCTCAAGCTGCTCTGACGTTCGTAATTATGGTTCATGTGTGCCGCAGCCACATGTGCTGGAAGACAGTTCTGAGGGGAGACTCTGTTCCACAACATTAGGACCAGCAGATTATATTTCTTATGGATATATCAGTGGCAGGAGAGGAGTTGCATTCCTTTTTCAAACCTGTAAACCAGAGTTTATCGCTCATTGTTGGAGAAACCTTTCTAATGGTCATTACTGATTGAAGACTTAAAACATCACCCTCAGTAATACCAATGTTCTGACTGTGATGCAGCTACTTTTATGTATTTCCGTGCTCCTCTAAAAAGTGCATCAGTTAACAGTGTGTTATCAGAATCCTCTACTTTGAAAAAGTGACCTTTGCAGCCTTTGTGTAAAGTTACTGTCAAGTCAGGCTGTTTTTTCCTTCAGGGATCCTAGCAGACCTCAACCCAACACTTATGACTGCATGTTATTAAAAAATAACATATATATTGTCTGGTGCATTTCACTGCTTTATGTTTCACACTGATAACCAGTAGATAGTACTGAATGCACATTAGTGATTTTAACATTTTTATGACTGCTGTTAGATCCATCTGCTGATTGCAAACTGTTGTGTATGTACTTATGTAAATCATTTGGTGACTATGGCAACACAAACACGGCAGGTGCTTTATGTGCCCTGGTTGAAGTGGAAATACAAGCAGTTAAAACTGTGCTGTGATGTGACTGTACTTTTCTTTGAGTGTTTTTTTTGCTTTTTTTTGTGCATATGGTGTATTTAGGGGACCAGAGAAAAAACAGGCTACACAAAACAAGAAAGTACAGTATAATCTTTATTTGATTAATTATGAGGACAATATATCTATATAAGGCAAAGACAAGAGTGATTGCACTGCTAGTCGCTGTGTTTTTTGCTTTCATCTAAGAAGGTCAGATGCAAAATATGCAGTTAAGACAGATAAAAACTAAATCTGCTTCCTTCACATAAGCCAAGTTGTCATTCATGTTAAATTTCTTCACAGTTATTTCTTTTCTGAAGTCCTTTTTAAAAGCCTCTAAATAGGAGCCAGCTGGACAGGAATCAATTGTCAGTGGTCTGGCAGACTGTCAGGGCTTCCAGAAAAGACTGTTTCTAGTCAGTGGAAGCAACACCGTAGGAGGGTTGCCAGTTAAAACACTAAGTGATAAACAGAATCCAAATAAAGTTTGGATGACAAGAATAGACCAAATAATTGAAAAAAAAACTAAAATTCCTTCACTGCAATCAAATAAAATACATGAAACTCAAACCTGACAAAGTGGTAGGACAGTTTACACATCCTAAACATTTTAAGACAAACATGTTTCACATCCTTTGTGTTTCTCCTAACTAATACCAATTAAACACATGCCAAATCAATAATACTGAAATAAGAGAAGCACTTTTTCTTTCTCTGTTCAACTTGTAATGATCAAATATACTCTTTCAATGTGTTATCAATTAAATTAATATAAGTTCAAAGATATTTGAACAAAGGCCATTCAGTAAAAGACTGACCTTTACCTTTTCAAGAACAGACACAGACATTTCCCTTCAGGAAGCCTTTCCTACAAAAATGATGATGTTATTGCAATAAGAAAGCTTTTAAAGTAGGAAATACAGTACATTCAACTTACTTGCATAATTTTTCCTCAGTTTAGGATTGATCATTTCCTTTCTCTGTTTACAGGTATCCCATGATTTTGCGATTAATTTCAACCCAGAGGATGATGAATGTGAAGGTAAGGAGTTCTCCACATGCCGATCCCAGAGAACAGGATGCTTTTAAAGGTGCAAGCAAATATCCGTAAATAGTTGAGAGATGTCCTGTATGATTTATTAGATAAATGAGTAGTCCTCTTTCCAGATTTGTATAATTTAGTAAACATTTTATAATCAAAAGTCATTAGGCTCAGCAATATTCATGTTCATTGAACTTTTCCACGTTTTGTCACATTACAGTCCTAAAGCTTAGAGTATTGCATTGGGATTTTATGTGATATATTGATGTAAATTAGCGCATAATTGTGAAATGGGAGGCAAACAATAGATGGTTTTTACATATTTTTAAAAGCAGCAATCTGAGGAGTGTGTTATACAGTCATATTTCACTTTTATTCTGATAATACTGGATAAGACTCAGTGCAACAAATAGCCCTTAAAAACATTTAATTGGTATGGAGAATATACCTGTTTGTATTTTAATCTCAGTTGTTCTGTGACAGCCTCATTTTTCACAGAAGAGCTGCATCTTATCTGACTGAGTTTGATCTTTTTGTTTTTTATTCTAAACTAATTTATCAGGCTTTAAATGAATGAAGCTGGTAAATACATGCCCCAAAATATTTACAGTTGTAATCCATTGAAATGCGCTTCTGCAAAGCATTCACTCAGTGGTTAACCTTATCCCCAACCACTAGCTTTTATCCACTACTTATCTTAGTCGAACACATGAAATTCTAATGAATTACATTAAAAAGTCAATTATAACAACATGGCAAAATGAGACAAAATTCAAGGTAATTTAAATACTGTTAAAGGTCACTGACTTAATGTGAACTGAACAACATATGCTGTATAAATGTAAGTTAATATATTGCTGTTTCTTTTCTTTTGGTTTCTCCTCTGTTTGATTAGGGATCCAGGGAGTCGTCGAGGCATACCAGAACTGCCTTCCTAAGATCCAATTATATGGGCCAACTAATGTTGCTCCAATCATCAACAGGATAGCCAAGGTGGCAGCAGGCGATGGCAACATTAAAGATGCTTCAGTGAGTAGCTCAGTGATATACATGGATTTAGCAGGTTTTGTTTTTATTCCTCTCACCGAGATTCAAAAATCAGCAGCTTCTGGTTCTCAGTGTTATTGTAACACATCTAAATGGCAAAGAAATGAAAGAGTTTATCATGAATATGATATTATAATTCAGATTTTTCTGTATTAGATTAGTAGTTTATGAAGTGCACCTCATTGATGCTAATAGTTACTTGAGTATTTATTTTGAGATTCTTTAAATCTTCTGTCATTTTTATTCAAAACAGATGAGCTCATTTGGGATGCCAAAGAGCAAAGTCTTACTCTAGTTTTAATTAAAGTAGAGTACGCATGAAGTGATCATAGTGTTATTTGTAATGCTACGCAAAAATATTTGCACCTTGAAATTGATTCCACACAAACTTGATTCGCGATAAGTGCATCAGCAAAGTTTCTTTTTTAAGTAAGGCAGCAAATGGATCAAAAGTAAGTCCCAAAATACAAACCAAAAAGTGTAAATCCTGACAAAAAAGGTAGGATTAAGTATCACTTTATATAGGGAAATGTCATTAAAGGTTAATGTCCAAAGAAAAATACATAACTTCTTGGACTTTAATCTATATGATTACAGTTAAATTGATTCTCTGCTAAAGCAGCAGAGTCAGAAACAACTTTTTAAATATAACTTTGTTGTTGTGATGGGGAAAAATAAATCACAAATTTTCCATTATCCAGAGCTTACTCATCTGGGATATATTTTTGTGAAGCAGAGAGACAGAAAATGTCAGTTTGAACTATTCAGGAAAAGAGCTTATAACCATTTGTTTTAGTTAATCTACAATGCTTTTATGTACTGATTAATAGTAGAGTGATTTCTAGTTCAGGGCCACATTTGGCTGTGGTTGTGTCAATTCTACATAATCCCTCAAGAAAACTAGAAAGTCCTCCCTCACATGTCCTTGTTCAAGAACAAATGGTGGTCAGATCAATAGAGCTAATTTTGACATTAAATAATTTTCTTTTATAATTTCTTGCAGAGATACCACATCCTGCTCATCCTCACAGATGGCGTGGTCACAGACATGGCGGACACACGTGAAGCCATTGTCCGAGCATCCTACCAGCCTCTCTCCATCATCATTGTCGGAGTGGGCAATGCAGATTTCACAGATATGCAGATCCTGGATGGAGACGATGGCGTCCTGCGGTCACCGAAGGGCGAGCCTGTCCTCAGGGACATTGTGCAATTCGTCCCTTTCCGAGACTTCAAAACGGTCAGTGTGTCTCTCCATCTGTCGTTTGTTTTGTCTTTATTTGTTTACTTTCAAACTGTTAGACATCTGACTGTTGAGCCACAGAGGATTTTGCACATTTGAACTTTTTTTTTTTTTCCGTGTGATGTCATCAAAACTTAAAAAGAGTAACCAGGAAGACCAGCTTCACAACACAACAAACGTAATATGCTTTGTGGATTACAAGTTTTGAGCAAAGAAGTTTTGCCGCAGGAACTTGATGGTTCTGTGCAGTATCTTAGCTGTTCTTAGGACTCCAGTGGTCTTAACAGAGGTTGTTTTGAGAATCTGCTGCAGCCACTTCCTCCGTTTGGGGGCCACAGAGCACCAGTGGTTCCACTGAAGCCTTGGCTCTCCAAACCTTCTCCCTTTACACTTTTACCCCTCTCTATTGCTCAATTTTCTCCTGTTAATTCTTCTTAATTTTGCTATTCTTTGGGATCACTTTGCCTATCACTGCTGCTCTCTTTTCTGCAACTCCATTATCTGGTTGGTTAGCCATCACCTACTGGATCTAGAAGTCCTGCAAGGTCTTATGCATTATGTTTTCATTTAATTGTTTGAACAGATAAGTGTGGTGCCTTGAGACATCTGGGAACTGTACTCAAGTCCCTATCAGTCCCTTTCTTGTCTCTTAGTTGATTAAGAGACAAGGAAGCTGTGTGGTGTGCCTTTAATTAATTACAAAAAGATATTACTAAAACAACTGTGGGAAAAACAAGACTTTGCATCTTTATATATAATATATTAAAAACAGTCTTTAAGGAATATATAGCTTTTTTTTGGATTGGAGTTCTGGTAGAAATGTATTGTATATATTCTCCACGTCAACTGCAGATACTTACCTAAGTATGTGCAAATCCTCCCACGCTCATGTTTGCTTCCCTCTACGGAAATGCTTCTAACTATTTGCCTTGTTGCTCACACAATATTGTGATAATGTGCCCTGTCAAAGGCTTTAGTGTGTGTATGACATAATGTGACAACAGGAACCTGGAAATTTTGGCCCTGAATTTAAATGACTTGCACTGTTGAGATTATTGTTTATAGGAATGTTTATGGGAAATTATTGTTTATGGGATTCTCATGGTAAATAATGGAAGTAGAAAATTTGTTTGTGAGCCTTTTGCCTTTATATTATGAAGTCTTCTAATTTAGATAATGTTGCAGCTTTTCCTTACACTGTTAGACCTTTTATTGTAATTTTACAGTAACTTACTGGCAACACTGTTGCCAGCAAGTTATTAATACAGCAAAGGTTAACAGTGTATATTACCTTGTTTTTCCTGCCACATTTTGATGTTCATTTTATCTTTTTAAAATAAGCTGCTATGGAGCCACTTTAGCTTTTAAGATTTGTCTCCATTGCTGTTTCTTAGTGCTCATTAGAATATTACACCTGATGAATCCTTTATGTTTACAGCCATGAATTTATCTCTCCAGGTGTTAGATATGAGAAGAATTTATAGAAAATGCTCTAAAGCTAATTTATTTACTTTGTGTTACCATTTTGTTCAGTTTCATAGTAAAGATAGGAGGACACCAAAAAGATAATTTAGTTATCAAACAAAATTTATTTAACATCAAAAATCATTAAGAAATCTAAGGTGTGCTAAAAAAGCAGCAATATTATAGTAATGAATTGATTAATGCACTGTATGTGGAAAAGGGATGCAGAAGCAAGTTGTTTGTGCCATGCTGTAGAAGGAAGGCTGCCCAGAGAGACACAGATAGCCTGAAAGAGCTCGCTGCTGTAACCTGAAACAGACCCGACTCTGAGGTGCAGCAGGATTGCTAATGATTGACCCAGGCTGTTTGCCAAGAGAAAATATGGGTAAAATGGAGCCTGGATATTGAGCAATTACATGTGACTGTCTAGACATTTTAATCCTACCAATATACCTTTTCTCCCTCAATATTTACTAAACTACTGAGCTACTGTTCTTTACATTATCTATTTGTAAGACATGCTCCAATTTTATCTTGCCAGACTTCCCAGTCTTAATTAAAGAATGGAAGCATAAACATTTAAAGCTAAAATGAATCCTGTCACTAGGATAGTTAAATTCACATATCCCCATCTGGGCATCTGCTTTTTAAATTTGTTTAGTCCTACTCATAAATCTTCCTGTCACCATAGAAATTGAAGTTACTATATTGTACAGTTCGGCTGCACAGTGGCGCAGTTGGTAGCACTGTTGCCTTGCAGCAAGAAGGTCCTGGGTTCGATTCCCGGCCGGGGTCTTTCTGCATGGAGTTTGCATGTTCTCCCTGTGCATGCGTGGGTTCTCTCCGGGTACTCCGGCTTCCTCCCACAGTCCAAAAACATGACTGTCAGGTCAATTGGTTTCTCTAAATTCTCCCTAGGTGTGAGTGTGTGTGTGCATGGTTGTTTGTCCTGTATGTCTCTGTGTTGCCCTGCGACAGACTGGCGACCTGTCCAGGGTGAACCCCACCTCTCGCCCGGAACGTAGCTGGAGATGGGCACCAGCAACCCTCCCGACCCCATTAGGGACAAGGGTGAACAGAAAATGGATGGATGGATGGATATTGTACAGTTAAGCTCAACATTAATCATACTCCTAGCGGATTTATTTACATTTTTGTAAAAGGTTTTTCTTAAACTAAGAAATATGTTTGTGACAATTTAACACAACTTTTACCTCTCAAAAAATGACAAAATAATATAAAATGAGTATGAATTTTGAAAAAAAAAATTCTTATTTCGATTTTTGTTTTAGAAAATGCCATGTATAAAATTATTTATCGCTTCCTCAAAAGCCAGTGTGATTTCTTTTTTTTTTTTTTGGCATGTATATACTGATGTGAACTTTGCATGCTTCCACTGTTATTTTGATCATCTTTGGTAATGAGCACGAAGCATTTCACTTTGGAAAGCTTCCTAGTCATTAGCCTCATATTTATCTCCCTGTGCAGTCGTTATTGGATTCAAGCTGGGCATCTAACTGGCCCCTCCAAAATCTTAATATTACTTGTTTAACCTGTTGCCAATATTGAAAAATTACTTGACAAATGTAAACATGTTTAAATCTACAAGGTATGAATACTTTTAGGCTTAGCTGTAATTGAGAGTATTTGCGTTCTCAGGACATGAATATAATTAGTAAAATGTTTTAGCTCTACCTTTTCACAGTGAACTTTTTTCTAACTCTTACCTAACGCATGAAAAATATGCTTCACAGTTAAACTGCAGAAAGAAAAGCCGTGACTGTGACACTGTGAATGCTCTAACAGCCTCTGATCTGCTGACATGCTCTCTCAATTAAAATCCTTTTACTTCACACATGCATATTACTGTCAGCTGCTGTAAAGCCACTCAACTGCTCTCGGTATTTCCACCTCCATTGTAACATTTCCTATCCTGTCGTTGAAACAGTTGCTGTTATATACCCTGCCAGTAACTTTTTAGCACTCTCCTACTTAGGAATACATTATTTTTAACTAAAGGTATTTTTAAGCCATAATTCCACAAAACCATTACCACAAAATACAACAAAGCTGCCTGCCCAATTTAAAAGAGCACAGCTACAAAACTTGAATATGGATAGTGTCATATTTTAGAAGTATTATCTTCATGCTTACACAATTAAGTTTATACTTGCTACAAACCTTTTCGGAAGCTAGCACTGACCCGGTGTATTTCAAGACAAATGCTGTTGTGTTTATGAGCTTTAACTTGTCATTTTTCTTTCACGGTTAAGTTTGCTGTTTACATGAGCAATCTTCCACAATGTTGAAAAATGCATGCAAAATGAAACCTACTTTGCACACAAAATCAAGAGACTCTAAGCCAATTATTACAGAATGATATTGGTGTAATAGAGGATAAATAGATATTTAATTCAAACAAAACACTGGACTGCAAACACTTAATGTGATTTTAGCTTTTGGGATCAACGCATGAGAAGGTTATTCTAGAGTACTGCCCACAGCAGTTTCGATGATGTCAAACCCTGACTTATCTTTTGCAATTAGCTTGAAGCAGAGAAATAGCTCTGCTTCCAGTCACTGCCCACATACCCAGAGTTTTACTTGAAATACTTTGAAAATAGATTAAACAATTCCTCACAGCTTTTGACAACTTCACCTGTTCTCTACTCTCTGTTACAGGCTTCTCCTGCAGCTTTGGCCAAGTGTGTTCTTGCAGAAGTACCTGGTCAAGTGGTTGAGTATTTCAGCCATAAGGCCATTTCACCCATGAGTCCAATTAGGGAGTTACTGACTCCTATCCTCAGCCCAGTGGCCACCACCCCAACAGAATAACTGGCTGCTCCGTACCTGCAACCCAACTTAGAGCAGAACCAGTCTGGCACACGAAGAGGGGAAGAAGATGCATGTCTCTAGTTGAGAACTGAAGAGGAAATCCTTCTTAATGTGTTGTTACTTATTTATTTTCAACAAAATGTTTACACGAAGACTGAAATACAAGAGACTGTGGGTTATATTTATGTGCTTTGTGTGGGTTGGACAGTCTCTCTGGCTGTACAAACTGACCATCCAGCATTTTTTAGCAACACAAAACCTGAGGAGTGAAGTTCTCTCATCATAATGTTTATGCATGCAGGCCAAGACCGTAACGATCATTAGTGATCAGACAGACTTGTTTTGTCCTTTTTGTCCTCACATCAATTTCACACCAGGTTTCTCCCTTTCCACACTTGCTTGAATTAGTTCTAATGCAATCAGACAATATTTTATCAAGATAAAAGAATTGTAAGAAGTGCTCCAGTTTATTGTTGGACTCAAAAGATGTGTATGTTTAAGGGTGGGTCTGGCAGCAAAGAATTGGCCTTATTTTTTAATTCCAACATTTCTAACAACTCATAGATCATAATTTAAATTTCCACCACCGGAATGAACGTCAATATGCACTGTAAATGTCTCATTTTTCTATTTAAGTGTACTTCTTGATGTAATATATCGATAAAAGCTTTGTTTGAATGTGCACCAGCCACTGGCAACAAATCAGAACCTGCTTTACAACATGTGACACAGATGAAAAGACGAACATTGCTGATGAGTTTAGTGTCTATTTATATTGCACCAAATCCTAACAGAGGTCATCTCTGAACACTAGACAGAAAAGCAAACAAGATAAATTCCTGTTTAGTTGCATAAAGTTCATATAACTTTTTGAATCAGGCTATTTTGTAAATAATATGGAACCAACAACCAGCTACTTTTTATGTTTGTAGATTATAAGTGTCATTATATGAAACTATATAACTTTACAAATCTACAGCATGTACTATAGCTTTGGCTCTTTATGTGCATTTTTCCCTTTAAGATTGTGAGCTGAAAGCTTACATAAAAAATACAACCAAGATAGATTTTTTTTTTTTTTTTTTTGCAATAGTGAATCAGTTTTTGGTTTGTTGTGAAGTGGCTACAGTAAGCAGTTAAAATCACGCGCCATGGCAGGTTATCTGTGAACCATTGTATTGTCGTCATCCCTTAGCAAGCCACCATACAGGTAGTAACCCTTTATGTATCTGCTGTATATTTTGTTTTGCAGAGACACTCGATTTACCTTTTTTGCTGCTTTTATATGGAACGTAATTCTACAAGATGTTTAATAAAACATTCAAGTTGTGAGAAGTTTGAATCAAAGCAAAGCACAAAAGCCAATTCTCAGCTAATGCTGTAACATGTTAATATTGAGTTCATTTACATCAGAATAATAAATTCCTGAAAATTAATGTTACCAATTTCCTTTTAGTTTTTCTTGCCATAAAACGAGTCCTTCCCTAGAGCAATTTGCTCTCTTAATCCATTAATTCAATTTCCAATTAACTCTGACCCAAAGCGAGAAATAGACAACCTTGATTGTGTTATTCTGTTGAGCTCATCATTTGAAAAAAGATTTTACCTTCAGCTGTGCTTATCCAGTAAGGGCTGAACGTAATGTTCAGGGTCTCACATGAAAAATTGTGACTTTCAAAAGACATTAAAGCTATAGCTAATACACAAAAAAAAACTCTTAGTGCAGAAGCAACTTATGGTATTTATCCATCTTCTGGTAAATGAACTTTAGGTGCATTAGTGACACCAACAAGACCAAAGTGTATCTGTCAGTGTCACCTATGGGTCAGAAAAGAGGCAACTGAAAAGGTGTTAAAATCTCAGTCCTGATTTTTATTCAGGTGTGTTTGAGCAGGGACTCACCTGAAACAGACAGGATGGTGGCCTCCGAAAACCGAAGCTACCTTTGCTATTGAAGTACAGTAAACTATCAAAGAGATAGAGGCTGGGTTTTATTCGCTTTATTTTGTTGTTTTTTTGTGTGTGTACATTGCTATGAAGAAGTATTTGCCCCACTTTTTTATGAGGTTATATTTTCAAGACTATTGTTTCATGTTTCAGAGTCTTAGTATCATACACGGTTCACTTCTGTAAATAAAAATGTAATTCAGAATTTTAACTGGTCTATCAAAAGCCCAGATTTAAATTAATCTGAGATAGTTTGACATAATGTGGCTTATTTTAAAAAAAGGTTCTTCAGAAAAAGAGTGATGTAAAAAACGTACAATGATACAGTGCTAAAGTTTGAATAAAGTGTTACATTCTTTAGATTGTATCCAGAAATAGGTAAAAGTTAACAATTAAGCTATCACTGCCAATAGCTGCACAGAACAACTTGCTAAACATATTTTCAGCTGTGCTATCCTACAAATATCCTTCCCAAGAACAAACCATTTATCGGTCTTTGATTTGTCCTCTAAGGCCATGCCAGCACTTCCCAGACACACATGTGTTATTGACTCTTTCTGAATTCACTGAAACACAGCTGCTTCTGCTGTCTGAACTTCTTTAAAAAAGATCAAATAATGAGGATTTCTCTGTCACTGTGGAGCACAGCAGGAGGGCCATTGATTCAGCAGACCCGGTGTTGGAGCCATCTCCAGTTACTCGCATGTGAAAATCCCTGGAGGGAGGTTGGACTTACAACTGAAGCTGAGCCCCATGTGGTTAGCTTAATGCAGTGTAGGAATGATGCCAAAATTAGACGATACTCTGCAGGAGTACACAGCGAATTACAGGCTTGTTTTGGGGAAAAAAAGAAAAGAAAAGAAAAGTGCATGACATAGCAAGAGCATGTCATGTTAAATTATTTTAAGATTACAAACCAATTAATCTCACAATCAATCAGCAATCAGTCTGAAGGATGAATTCTTGACCTTTGTATTGAGTCATTTATATTACAATAGAAGAAGCAATGAGTTTTCTTTATATTTCTCTAGATTAAAATTTATTTATGTTGTTGGATGTTTTGGTGTTACCAAGCTTGAATTACAAACTATTTTGAATATAAGGATTTGCTTTAAAAACAGTAGAGAGAACAAATGTCTAAAGTGTAGATGAAAAGCACAAAAATCTTAGTCCCTAACATATCTTTAATTAAATGTGTCATGAGAACATTTAATTTCCCCTAGAGATCAATAAAGTGTTTTTGAATGACATTAGAATTTGAATGAAACAACACACATCAAGAGTCCTGAGGTATGAGATGATGGACCATGGTGGCGATGGGGGAGCACCATCGAGTGACCCTATTTATGGTGCAAGATGGTGCACTCACGTTTAAAAAAACAGCTCAGTGGAAAAATATCTAGTCTAGGCAATTTATATAGAAATATCTAGATTGTAAAGTCCTGCAAAGGGCTATTTTTTGCTAAAAGAATAAATACAGTGCAATAAAACACTGGAGACAATAAGATCACAGTTTGTTAAATCGTCTTGCACCACAGATAAAAACAAATAAATGTAGACAGTGATGGATACTGTCTACTTGTGCGCTGATGTCAGGCAAAATTTAGAATCTGAGAGGTTTATGCCACATGAGTTTATTTGAGGTTTTCCGTTCAGATAATGTTTCTCCCAGTCTCTTTCATTCTCACTTTCACCTCTTTATTGGTAACCACAAGGTTTTCTATCCATAACCACTTTATACAGCTGGCAGAACTGCAGGCTGTGTAGTCAGGAAGAAGTCCATACATGTTTCAAGTTTCTCAAGCCAAAAACTAAATAAATAAAATCAGATTTAATTGCATACTTTCTATTACTCTAAAGTCATACTGTACAGTAATTCCTGTTGAAATTCATATTTTATTGTAAGTCTGCTCATTTGTGTCATTTGGTACATGATTTAAAATTTCAAATGTTTACTTTCATATGAACAGATCCATCTGTTTTTTATTTTTTTATTTTTTTAGTGGTAAGCTCTCACCAACTTCTTGTTACTCACATTTCACAGGATAAGAAAGCAGAATCCATCTTAAAATGTAGATTATGTTATCATATACACATTTGCATTGTGCAGTTTGCTGACGGTGTGCATAGTTTGCATGAAAAAGAGACGAAACACACTAATTCCATCAGACAGTTCCTTTAATTTTATGGCTATTGTTGAGCGCGCCGAAAAATGGTTGTTTCCATGGTGACACCTACTTGCGGGAAGACAGAGACCTTCGTTTTTGTTTGATTCAGGGACGGATCTGCAGGATGCACTGGGAGCTGAGAGAAGAGGTCATCTGCACATGATTACAAAGAGAAGAGGTTTTGATTCTGTTGACTGTTGCCTTTAGCAGGGCTACGAAATGTCCAGAGGGGCTAAGAGTTTCTCTCTGTGTTAAATGCACCGTTTAGCTCTCTTGCTGTAAAAAAATGTTTCATGCCTAGCTTTCAGATTTAATGACACAATTAAATAACATTCACCACCACTTAAAACTCACAAGCAATAATATCCACAGCTGAGGTTTACCCTGGGACAAGAGCCTGTGGCTTAGCAAAATCACATAATTGCCTTTATATTGCCAGATCAATTTAAAAGTGTTTTAGCTCAGCTTTGCTTTCCTGGTACTGGTATGGCTGGGGTCATGTAAAACCAGAAGAAAGACTTGTTGAGTTTATTCTCCATGACTGACTCTAATAAGTAAATTCCTTATGAGAGATGAAGCACAGCATATCTCAGTTGTAATTAGCCATCTCCACTCCAGTGCCTCAGTGAAATGAGCTCACATATTTGAAATGATTCCAGCTACCTCATTTGCTAGACTGTGTACAAGCTGCTCTATTCAAATGTATGTGTGTAAATCAGAATATCATTAAAACTGTCATTTACTTCAGTAATTAAATAAAAAGTGAAATTTGTATATCAGATAAATTCCTTACACATTGAGTGACATATTTCAATTATTTTTCTCTGAACACTGATATATTGCATAAGAACAAATAAAAAAGAGGATGTTGGAAAAATAAACATTAAAAGTGTGACCTGCATATGCCTGGACTTCCATGATTTTAATGTTTTGGCCTTAATTGTCTCAGTCTCTCTCACCTGTTTTTTTTTTTTTTTTTCACTGGTGCTCCAGTATGTAGAGGATAAGAAGATGAGAGGGATGAGAAAATAAAAGAGGAGAAACATTAACTAGTTTAGCTGGACATATGCACATTTAACAGCTGTCTGGTTTATCTATTTGGCTTGTTACCAACTAGTCAGATTTATTGAATAAGTCTAGCTAGGGATATGCATATGCCCAAAAGACAAACAACTGATTCACCACTGCAGCTACTTAGCTTCCAAATAAGCTCCTGCAGAAACATTATAGTTCAATTACAACAATGCTCTTGACAATGGCCTCTCATTAGTTTGGTATTCACATTGTCTGAGTTTGGTCTTAATTTAGGGGGTCTTGACTACAGCACAATGGGAAGTCATTAGGATGGTCCAGATTAATTTTTGTGAGAAAATAAAGATTTCTTTTGGTCCTCTTCTCTCCAATCTTTGGCTTTTTCTTGAAGGTTTTGGTATAGGGGCAGATGTGGCCTTAGATGATGTTTCCATGTTATGGTTATTGGGCTGCAGTCCGTATCTGTAAGTATCTACCCAAAATGCAAATTGTTATAATTTCTTCCCCAATCTTAAGGTTTTGATCTGGAGTCTACATTAATCTGTGTAATTAATGTTTATGCTATATAAGTTTCTCTTTTTGAACTGAATTAACAACAAAAAAACAACTTCTTGATAATACTAATGTACTTAATTTATAAGATTTTGTCTGTATCTGCAGATTTTGAAGAGATGCTGCTTTCATCAAAGGTTCTTTTTTGCTGTTAAAAAGAACCACAGTCTTGTATCAACCAGTACTTTGTGTTGTTTTCAGGAAATGTGCTTCCTGTCAGCAGATCCTTTCTTTGCACCCTTGGCCTGTCATGCATGCAGGCAGCTTGATTGAACTGGGTGTAAATAAATGAGTCATCTATAATAAAGATTCACACACCTTGATAAGAGCAAAAAGAAGGCAGAGGGGCACGTTTGGCACATTAGTGATTTTTAGTTGGTTTAACCCTAATAAAAATGATGCAGAGTGAATGACTTGAGCTGTGATTCATTTGCCATTTTGATTTCCTGTTCCCTCATGTAAATCCCTGCTAGGTTTTTTCTTTTCATTAAAGTTTAAGTACTTATAAAGTGACTCATCGGCTATTGTTGTAGGTGCAGAAGAGAAAACAAGAATGAAGCTTTCAAAATAAGTTCTTGTAAACAAACTCCCTCATTACTGTGTGAACCTGTGTGTTTCCGATAAACCCAAACATCAATCTGACTGTTACATAACAAAAACTGCACATATTTTAAAAATAATCCTTATACAGTTCTTCTTGTAGATCTCTCAATATATATATACTGTATATATTCCAGAATAACTGTCAATTAATGCAGACACTTCCTCATTGCACTGTATTTTTCTCTGGTCACTTTGCCTAATGAAGTATCTGAAATTCATTATTCAAATAAGTTGAAAAAACAAGTTATAATGCATAATCCCAAAACTTATGTTTTTGTGAACCTTTGAACCTTGATTTTAACAATGTCAGACAACAGGAATGATGTGATGTTGATCAGATGAGTGCACCAGATTTAAAAAAATGTATGAACTAGTAAAGTTAGAATCAGCCCCAGACAGCTGAGAAATGTTTTCCTTCTTCTGTCTACATTTAGATGGCTCAGTCATCAAAGACTCTGCATCCCTCCCACCCTAATTCTCTCCTGTTTATGCCTCTGACACCCACAGACAAACTGTAATTTGATTAAGCTCCAGAGGGCCTGCTGAACCAGCTGGACTAGATCTGGCTGGAGCCTTGGAGTAATCAGTGCAGAGATTGAGATGAGATTGCATCCAGCGGAACAAAACAACAACAATTAAGATGCAACATAATAAGGTGGCAAAATGTTTGAGGGAAAACTGTAACTTTTTATTATGTGCTTTATTACGTGTTGCTGCAAAATTCTTTGAAGTTTTTTTTTTTAACAACTATTTTACTATTCAGAAGAAGGTTAGAAAAGGCTGGAAAATAAAAACTAAAATGTAAATATTTTTCTAATTCTTGGTCACAATATTCCACCATAAGTGGTTTGGTGTGGTCTCAATAAAATCTAATACAACTAATCAACATCTTCCTATCATTCAATAGTCTATACATGATATTTTTTCTTTGAAACTCTGAAGTAATTCATAGTTTGCTTCAGGTTGTTGAGGTCCCGACTGCTCAACTCAACAATTTGCCATTTTGGTTGATTCCACAAAAAAACCTGGATCAGTGAAAATAGTGAACATTTATAAATTGTTTTTTAGACACTTTGATTCCACAACGATTTTCACTAATTCTAGAAGAGAATCTATAGAAGTATTTCCTTTTACAGTATCCCCATGTCTCTGTGATGTCTTTTTTTTTTCCATCACATGGTACAATATATATTTGTACAGCTTACTGTTTTCCATTGTAGACATTATTGCAAAACTGATACCAAAATATTCCTGAGAAGTTATTAGAAATGACTAATATAAAGACAAATATCCTGTAGCCAAATGTCCGTTCTGCCTTGCAGATTCTGAACTATTCATTCATTTCTTTCTAACAAAATTGATTTACTGAAGAACAACAACAAAAAAAAAAGAAATGCGAACTGCAATGATATCAAGCAATAATATTACGCAACAACTGTTTTGGGAACACTGAAAAACTGAGCTAATACAAAACAGGGGCAACAATGAGTCTTTGGAGTCACGACTGATTTTCTGCTGCATGATGATAATTGGCTGTTATGAGATCGCCAGGTTGAATGGGCTTGTCTCAACACTCTTGTGCTAATCAGTTATGGGAGTGTGCACGTTTGTAAACGTTTTACATTAATTGCAGTGCAGTTTAGTATTTATCTTTTTACGGTTAAGGTGTATGTGCGGCTTCTGCTCAGTGCTCCATGTTACTATTACCTCATATTCTAGTGTCGAAAGTCTGAATATTCTGATAAAGGAAATGAATGTAATCTTCTGACTTTTACTGCAGATATTTACAAAATGTCTAACATTTTCTGCCACTCTGGAGATTATTTATCTTTTATAATGACTGTGAGTTCTGTTTGAATAAACATGAACTGTGTTATCCCATGCTCACTATTTTGCTGTGTGGCATTTAACGTTCATTCAGGGACAAATCTTGCAGAAGGGAAAATACTTGTGATAACACAGCTAATCTCTGCAGGCTAATGAAACAGATAATACCAAGTGATATTAAAAAATAATGACTTCAAACTCAAAGAAATGTCTTTGCAAAGGCATAAACATCATTAAATGATGCAATCTGGCACTAAAGATGTAAAGGTCAGGATAAATAATGTAAAATATCTTTACAATAGTGCTTTCATTTAAGTCCAGCCAGTTGTGTGCTTTTGTAGGCAAGTGGTGATGTGTGCATTTTGACTGAAAATGCAACTCTTTCTGCTTGCAATGAAAACAATGTTGTAGGTCATAATAGTGAGACTTATCAACGGAAAACCAGCTGGGGACTCAAATAGTATGTGGAGGTTTTTTGTTGTCACTGCACAAATTAGCAATTAAACACTAAATATTATAGTGATATTTCTCTTTTAACACATTTTACTACTAAAATGTAGCTTTTTCTGACTTCGAGAGGCTGGTTAACAGCATTAATCCAGTATGTTCAGCTCAGTTTAGGCCCTTCCATCAGAGAGGCAGCTCTAACTTTCTGTTCACCTTTTTTTTTTCGTAACCACAGTGAACTGACACAAGAACATTATTTGCACATGAAATGTACGCAATTTTTTTAAACACTGGTGATGGAATCAAAAGGCTGCTTTTTGTGTCCCCCTGCCAAAAGCAGGAGGCTGAGTATATATGCCACCTCTGTGAAATTAAAAGTAAAAATAAACTGAAACCCCCTCTGCTTCCTCAATGATTTCTGTCCTTTCTCCTCTTGAGGCCCTGTAATGACCCTAAGCCAACATTTCCAATTAAGATCTTCCACTTTCATTGATTTAAGGTTAAATTTACAGGAGTTAAAATTAGTCTTAAAAGAGAATGAAAAAAATACAATGGTGTGTGTAATTGGCTTGATGAGGACTCTGTGGTGATTGGTGACTTCATTTAGCTAGTCAAGAAAAAAAATTGCCACCCGCTCTGAAAAATTGGCTATCAAAGCTTACCCAGGAGGAACTTATTACTGATTTGTAATGACAGTAATGAAGTTCTTTATTATTGTTTAACAATGGCACATTTGGGCGCAAGTCATTAAATGTGACTTTCTATATTTGATTTGTGATGTCTTAAAAATCTTCCATCCCTTCTCTTCTTCCGTCTTTATCCAGGGGTTTCTTTTTGCAATCTTAATTTTGATCGCTTGTAATTTAAAGTTGGTGGCTTGTAGTGGCTCTCTGAACTGATAAGCAGTTTTCATGGTCTAAAAACACAGTCCATTTCACTGATTTCTGTTCAAGCCATTTATTGGCAACTGCCTTATGTATCTCTCAGTGTTTTTTTTTTTTTTTTCTTTAAGCTACATTAAAGGGCAGCTCATTTATGAAAGTATTTGTTTGCAATTAAAAGAAGAAAACAACGTTATCTGTAATTATCCCACCTTTTCTGTCAATGTTTAGTACCTGATAAAAAATTGCTCATCTCTGTGTACATTTCTTTTTCTCCATTGGGCTTCTAATTAGTGTCCAGCTAAAAAGCAGTAAGTAAAAGCTCCTTCCTCATCAGAAGCTCTTTCTGTTGAGGAAAAATTGGGTGATGCAAAACATGTCCTGGCACTTAATTTATTATAAAGGTATGAGATGACATATGTATGTAGCAATGTAACACAGCCACTGAACTAACGCTATATACAAAAAACTATATAACTATGTAACTAGTTCTCTGTGTACTTTAAGGAGAAAATTATGAAACTCTGTTTGGATCACTGTCTCTGTGAGGGATAAATGGGCTTAATTTTGCACAGTGAAAAGCCTGCATGGCTCTAACTCCCAACCAACAGAGAACCAGAGCAAATGTACAAACAAACACTAATTACTGCATTTATAAGAAAGCCTTAGCAGTTCTGTTACACAGGGGTAACAGAATTTCTCTATCCTCTCACAGGTGCGGTCGAAAAGCATCATGAATAATGCAAAGCTATAAATGGATTTATTTCCCATATTATTATTCACTGCTGTGTCATATATCAAGAACAGATGATAAAATCATATGAAACAGGAAATTTATTTTTCTCCGTCAGCCCTAAGTGCCCCCAGGTTTGAAGTTTGAGACGGTTTGTTAGGGTTTCAACTTGTCAGAAAATGATGACAGAGAAATAATCCATCTTCACATGAACCTTCTGGTTGAACTGAAACTTCTCCTTTTGTTGGAGATGCATTTCAATCTTGCCAACAAGATGGAAAAGAGAATTATATTGATGTTGATTAGATTAGACCAAAATACTATAAAACTAATTGATTTTTCCTAATTGCATCTCTGATTTGATCAAACATAAAACTGAGGCAGTTTGATGCTAAAGTGACTGAGGAACAAGCTCTAATAATTAGATGGAAAAAAAAGAGATTTCACCATGGTTTCCACAGAAGTGAACAGAAAGTAATTAAACTTTATTATGAGAGCTCAGGCAGAGGTTTCTTATTATGACCCCTTTTTTTGTAAAAAATAAATTACCATGTAATTCTCTTTTACTAAAGCGCTTGTCTTGGTGTCAGATGTCCAGGATTATGAGTAGTAAAAAAAAAGAGAAATGTCACTTGCATAAAGAAGTCAAGCATGTGGAATTAAATTAGAGATGGGGAAAATGCTCCACAGACCACCACAAGACCTGACGTAAGAACGTCTTCATTGAAGTATTAAATACTTATAATTAAAACATGACAGATTTTTAATAAAATGAGAAGCCTTTTAAGCATCCAACACGTATATGCAGATGCTTTTAATATTATAAACCCAACTTTGTAACTTACATAATGAACATTACTGTAGTTTCAAATGTTAAATACAACAGTTAAAAGATAGCAAATTCTACATTTTGACACCCAGGCACAATTGCATCTAACAAAGTAAATCCACACATTAATATTTTTTTCATACAAACAAACCTAACAGCACATAATTATTAATTATTCGGGATTAAATAACAATGCAAAGGCTGTTTCCATTATTGCTACTTTCCTTTGCTTTTCCCAAAACGCCCGTTCGCATAAATTTGTGAATTTAAAGACTACTGTACATTCAAGTCACCTTTTTGAAACACTGGGCTCTTAGCTAATTGTTTACCTATTTACTGTAAAGCAGCGAGTTTGCTCAGTGCATCGAAGAGCCAGCAAAACAACTTTACTTAACTTAACTTTACTACTCATTATTGAGCGGAGGAAGGGAGTGGTGCTCTAGAAAACATAGCAAGGTGCACACACTGAATGTAATAATCTTCATGATTAAATACTTTTTGTTTATCTGTTGAGGCAGTGGACAGTGTTTTTTGTCAGTGCTGCATTTTTTTAGATCCAGCTATCAAAAGGACACAAGCAAAACATTTGGGAAACAAATGATCCTGAACAGAAGTCTGGTAGTATTTATTCAGTGCTGTCTGTAAGATGGAGTGGTCTGCAAACCCCGAGCACATTCATTGTGGGAGTAATGCATTTAACACTTTTCAGCCAATGTCCTTGATCAATGTGTCAGAGAAAATTCAAAGTAAGATGTTTTATGTCTGAAGGACTGCTAATGGTAACAATAAGTCTGCAATAAAGGAGCCAAACGGGAACTGGTTGCACATCTGGCAAATTTTTTTTTATGTGTGTCTGTATATCAGTTATCTTCTCTTTTTTATTTACAAATCATTTTAAAATGAACCTGTTATGTGGCTTTGTGGTTCACAATTTGATATTGTCCTATTAGTCAAATGAGGGAACAATAGTGCACTGCATATTCGTAGTCCAGTATCTGTGGATTCATCTGTTCATGGATATTTCTGTAGAGCATATCTGCAATCTCTGAAAGAAAATGCAGTTTGGGAAGCTGAAATACCAAAGCACAATGCTACTTAACATGCTATTGGCTGGCAGCATTTCCAGCTAATTTTAGCTGTTCGAGGGTGGATGTGCTCCATAACCCCTGTGAATACAGGGGCATTCTCTGTAATTAAAGTAATTATAAGGAACATGTATATTTAGAATTACATAGTGATCAAATACTAATTTTTCTTTTAATTTGTTTTTATTAGAGTTTAGAAACAGATCAAGGAGAAAGGTTCAATGCTAGTAGTCTATATGTAGTCCTATTTGTTGTGGACTAATTATTAATTAAAACTAAAATGTGTATGGAAGTTGATTAGAGCTGGTTATCTTGCCTTTCTGCCATTTTGCACTTTTGAACCAAGTTTTTTTTGTAAGGAAAATGAGATGTTTGCCACAGGACATTCAAGTCCATACCATGCTTCTTCTTATGCTTGTACTCACTTTGAGGACTTGTGATTTAATTTAACTAGAGTCAGCCTTAAAAGAACTCATAAAACTTGTGTAAATGTCTGTCATTCAAACTTATTTTAATTTTGTCGGGGGTACAGAAACGCAAAAAAAAGGTCAGCTGACCCAAATCAGGATGAAAACCAAAATGTTTGGAAATGAGGTGTAACTAAAAACTTCAGAAAATAATATCCACCAAAGGATGTTGTGGGAAATATTTTCTTGGTACACAATGGTCCCTTTATAGCACTGGCTGACCATGTGCATTCCTTTCTTATCACATGTTTTGTTAGCTGCTTCCAGCAGAATAGTCCCCAGGTAACAAACAACAAATAATGGCTTTTGTGCAGTGGTCTCCACAACAACTAGATTTTAATCGAACAGAGCACCTTTGTGATGTGATGTAAGGAGAGATACACATATTTGACATGCAGCTGACAAATCTGTAGGAACTGTGTGATGCTTTCATGGCAAAATGGATCAAACTCTCTGAGGAATGTTTCAATGAACGTAACAATGAATTAATGCAGTTCTGAAAGCAAAAGGCAAGTTGTACTTAATAAAGTAGTCAATTAATGAGTGTATTTATCCCAGAATAAACAGCATCAATTACTGGCAGCCACTGTCCATGATATCAGTGAGTAATTAAAATAAATTATAGTGCCTTTCTAAATGTCTTTTTAACGTCACTTGCCATATAGTCGTGTCAGAAATCACTGGTTTAAGTCAGTTGTTAAAGGGCATTATGTATTCTCCAGGCACCTAGAGACATTTTATAGCAAAGCCAGTAACAATGTTAGCTTCAGTTGTTGCAAAAATGCTGTATATATCAAATTTAACCTAATAAAAAATTGACAATTCAATTTGTAGCCTTGGATCTGGCCTTGGGTCACTTTAAGAGGCTCCAAATTGTTCTGGCATTTCATCTTCAGCACGTCATCACAAAACTTTTCTGTTCATCCGTTTACAATCGTTCTTAGGAGCATTGAAATGAGAAGTAGTTCAAGCTCAACAAACTCAAAAAGGTTGCATGTGTTGTCTCAAGCTTAACTAAGTTAAATTGAAAGTATATAAACATTTTTTGTGTTTTATGTCTTTATTTGAACATGTTAAAACAGTCTGTCCCTCTCACTGACAATATTTCAAGCTTCCTAATTGTTTGAAGTTTTATGGTTAAGAAACCATGATAACGTTTTATTGCGTGGTTATTTAGATTTAAGCTATACACATACAGCACAATTGAATAAATTAAAGAAAACGACCAAAAAGAGAAATGAACATCAATATTTATTTTTACCTTACTTGTCCCACACATAGCACAGCAGGTGCAACAGTAAGTAAAATTGCACTGATAGCATAAATATCAGTTTTAATATCAAGCTTTTAATGGTGTTATCATCAATAAATGCCAATATAAAAACTTTAAAGAATTGATAAATAGTAAAAAAGGCAAAAGGGTTCTGATGCATAAAGACATAATGTGAGCATGTGTGAACTGGGTTGTGTTTCAGTTGTAGGGAGACCTGAGACATCAGCGGCAGATCGTAAGAGGTGATATTATCGACTGAAACTTTAGAGGCAATGTCGTCCAGCTTCTGCACATGCATAGTGTGTGTTGTGTCCTTTCGATTGTTTTTGAAGGAGACCAGCTGGGTGCATAAAATATAGATTTTTTTTATCCTTTCTATAATAACCTTAGCACCAAAGCGCAGGAAAAATATAATACAAAAATATGCTGTGATTTCAAACTCTAAAAGCAAACCAGCTGTAACCTCAATCAATGTATCTAGAAATGGTAGTAAAAGTAAATCCAGATTAGCACATGGATCTTTGGGCTTTCAGATTTTTATTAAACTAGATCTGTTCATAAAACTAAAAGTTTTAGAAACACAAGGGACACATTTGTTTTTATACTGTATTTCTTTTATTAAACTGGGACTTTTCTTCCAACTGGAAATCTCTTTAAAGCATAAGCTTCATTACAGATCATTGTTGTTAGACAAGCTTGTGTGTTTTACATTCTAACCTTATCATCTGAATGTAGCTGTCCTTCATCAGCCATACAAGATCTTAGCATTTGTTTCTGTGGTTAGTAAACATTTATCTGAGACCAATTATTGATACATATATACTCAATAGAAAACATGGAAGATAGATTAATAATTAGTGTGTAGAAATACCTTTACAATCTGTTGTACAGACTGTCTGATTTCTGTTGTTTGCTTTGAGGTGTTTGCCAGTAAGCAAGAAAACGTATTCTGAATAGACAGCAAAATCTAGTGCAAAAATGTCAGCACTGTATTTGAACAAAGTCCATCAACTAAACAGACATTTTTAGCAAAGTAAAGGCTCTTTAGTGAATTTCTGTGGGCTGTTCAAACAGCTTCATGAAATCAAGGCTCATGCAGAGAAACTATCTTTGGGGATTTGTGCAGTTAATAATGTCTTTCCCCAGGAATAAGGATTGTGCCAGATACTATTTATTTCACTTCAATAATTACAAAGTTTTGGACAACAATTTTTTTTTTCCAGCTGGGACTGGGACTTATATTAGCTAGTGCCAACAAGAAAGCTTATATAACCATTTGGGTTAGCAAGTATTTAATATTCACATTTTGACAGGCAGGTTTTGTAAGGTCAAGGAAGTCACAATGACAAAACAGCAGCCATCTGGGAGAAGGGTGACCCTCAGTCTTAAAGATCACCAGCTCACACACTTAGCAACCTGCTGTGAATACTAACACCTTACTCTGGGGCTTTATTTCCACCAAAGTAGTTGCTGATTGTAGGCGGATTTTTATTCCTGATGTAAACTGTGATGAAAGGCTTTGAATATCTTACCAATTTGAAACAAACCTATATATTTTGTTCATGAAAAAATACTTTGGGCTTTTGAGGCATGTACAGTGCTTTGCAAAAGTATTCATGTCACATGAACATTTTTAAACATTGTCACATCACAGCAAAAAGTACAATGTACAGTTGTTTATTGGGGCTTCACGTGATAACACCACGAAGTAGTGCATGATTGTAAAGGGACAAAAAAATAAACATCGTTTTAAATAGATATTTAAAGGCCATTTTTCCACATACTACTGTAGAATATAACTTCCTGAAATTTTGGCTATCTATGATTTTAAAGTTTTGCCATGGATTCTTCACTAGTTTAAGGTCTAGGCTTTTATTTGACCATCCTAACACATTAATATTTCCAGATCTAAACCATTCCATTGTTGATCTGGCTGAATATTGTTGATATTCATATCTTTTGCATCCTCCAACATTTTTAGGGATTGCTGTGTATTTAGTCATGCTCCCATTAACGTCTGTGGAGAAGAAGTCATCTACATACACAAAAAGGATACTATAACGTTATTCCAAGTCCCTTGAAGTAAAATAGACAGTATAACTCAAGGTCATTGCTTTGTTGCTTAAGAATTTAGATTTTTACGATGTGAGCAAACAGCATTTTGTTGTTAAAATACGGAGCATCACTTTGATATGTTGTGAAATGTATAAGGAAGTTGGTGAACTCAGAATAGGCCTCCCTTTAGGCGAATACATATATGAATTCACCAATAGGGAGGCCTGGTGATCTCTCGTTACAACATTGTATTTTCGTCCATTCGTCAGACTCAACTGCAAGACAAAGTGGAATATGAAAATAATTTTACCCAGGATAAAACAAAAATGTAATGACATCATATTGGCTCGGTGTGTGATAAAAACGTCCTGGAGCTGCTCATTATTTTCTTTAGTGAGCAGATTTCATAACTTGCAGCAACGACTTTATCATCTAATTCTTATGTTGCTCAACTTTGAGGCCACACTAGTGTGGCAGCTATATTTGATGTTTTCTACAGACGCTATTTACTGCAATAAAAGGATAAAACATAAAGGATTATATTAAATACTGAGAGATGAGATAAAATTGTATGTAAACATGGGAGAAAACACAATTTAGACACAATTTTTGCCCCTGGCATGCCACTAAAGCCGTAATGTACGAAAGGGAGAGCTGGAATGGGGGTGTTTGTTTTCCTTCATGAATGAATGCCTGTTTAGCTCAGAGATTATGCAAAAGACTGAGTCTCATGAAAGGATAGGCACAAAAACAATCTATAAAATCATGGTGTAGATCCTCACTGCTCCATTTATAAATTGTGAAATAAGGCATAGGATTAGGTGGGTATTATGCTCTCTGAGTGCTCTTCTGAGACACTTAACTAAACATGGAGGACATGATAAGCAGGAATGGTAGCAATATGTCGTTTAGTTTTAAAAATATTGATGGGAAACCCATAAATTGTAGAAAGGATAGGGTGATATGAAGACTTAAAATGTTGTGATGTTGAGAACCAAAGCAAAGAACAAAATAGAAGACTGAAGTCCTATTTATTTTTAGTGAGAAAAAAATGACTTGTCTTATCTAGAATTGAGGCAAAATAAGGACAAAAGCGCAAAATAATCAGTTTTATCAATTTATTGATAAAACAAAGTATTTTAGTAACATCACAGCTTGAGAGGCAGGAAGGAGAAAAAGATAAGAAAACATCACAATGTGGTCTTGTTTGTTTTTGAACTATGTCAGACAGTGTTGCCAGGGCATTGTGTTAAGAGGCATTTTAATGTGTCTCCAGTAGGAAAATCGATCCCTGAACTTCCACCTATTATATTCGCTCTGTGGTACAAACAGAGCTCCACCTACGCCTTCCCTCATATCAGTTTGCCTGACATTTTGGCAGGGTTTGACTGATGCTTTATCGCTGCCACGGATTCTGTCTGGAGGGAAGGCATCACGATTATGCCAATCTCCCATCTTCAACCAGGACACTAAGATCTGCAATATATTTAGACTTGGAGGATACACAAAGCATATGAAAGGAAATAGATTGTGTTAAATTGTGGAAAAACAGCATTAAGAACTAAAATATTTATTCTTGTTGCATCCATAAGCTGAATGTCATGTAAGCCGTAGTAGCTTTAAAGATCCTTATTACAAATCTGACCTGTTTCAATGTCAGCTAAGCTTAGTCACCAATGGTCCATTGTTTACAATTGAGTCGATCAAATCCAAAGTACAAAATGTGAATAGTATTAATAAAATACAATATAAAAGCTGAAAAGTATCACCAATGTGATTGCAGTGTTATTTGGCATTATTGTCTGCAAAATGCATCTTGAAACCTCCATCATAGGACATAGAGAAGTTGAATGAAAATGACCCAAAATGTAACATTTGGCTTAAGTTTTAGTGTTAGTTTCAGCCCAAGTTAACTGTGAGGTGTGGATTTCTCTCCTGAAGAGAAACTGCCCCAGTGCTTTTGGAATTCATATTATATTATATTATTTGTGTTAAAATAAAGTGACTAAAATAAAGTAACTAAAGTCACTTTACATTTGTTTGAAGTGACTTAAGTATCTAAAGGTCTGTTTGGTACAGACATTTAGTCTTTGTCATCTATTTTCACAGACCTTTAGTCTGTGCCAAACAGTACTTTATTTTTCATGTTTCAAAGTTTAAAATATTGAGCTCAAGCAAGTATAACCTCACAAATGTCCTTCTGTTGACTGCAAAGTCAGTTTAGGCTTAAATGTCAGAAATGGGTAGTTTTGGCATTATACAGGTTTGAAATGCTTTCATTAGATGGTAAACAGTGGGGACTTGCTTAATAATAATAATGCCACAAAAGGTCAGATCCCCCTCTGGGACATGGTCTAAAAACAAATTGCAGGGTTTGGGTAATTTTGTTAAACTGAGCGTAAAATTCTAGTTTCAAATATGATTAATCTTTGCAATTCTTTATTAGAAATGTTCTCAGCAGACATTGGCAATCAAAAATGGAGCCTAAATAAAGGAAATGAGGAACCTATTGTCGACTTATAGTTATAATTATTGACACGTGTTAATGTGTCAATAATTGTGTGCATGTGAGATTGACTTTCATGCAGATATTTTTTCCCTGTAGCTGTGAATCACTCTGTCAGGCTAAATGAGCTGTCATATTTAGGGTAACGAGATAAACACCCATTGGTCAGTGGCAGACAACTCTGTCTCTCATTATAGCCTCATTCTCATTCAGAGCTACTTCCATCCTCATTTTAGGCTGTTGTTTTCCTTCTTCCTTCTGTTTGTTTTGTCAATCGTTATTTCCTAAAGAACATCTGTGTCATTTATTGTCCTACAGTTAGAATTTGGACTATTTCATATAAAATTTTTATTAACCAAACTGAAAAGGGCTACTCAGATTGCTTTGACATGTAAATGTCTGCAATGTTGTGAGCAAACAAAGCGCTTCAAACAAATGTAAGCTGTACTCCCAGCATTGAGCTATTCTTGAGACGGTTTATTCTCATCTTCACAGGTATGTTAAAGTTACAGCACCGATAACACCCATCTCTCTTAGGCATTAACCTAATATTTATTCAAATGGGGTTTTTTACGCAGGAAAATAATTAATATACCAAGACGCAAACACAAGTTGTGTGATGATCCCCTTATTTGCTGTCACACAGTAATTGATTAAAACTGTTTTATGTGCAAATGTTTTGCTAGAGGCATCATTTAAACCTTTTTATTACAATATATAAAGAGGAGGAAAAGCTGAATTTCTAAAACCAACAGGAAAACATAATAAAAACAAAGCAGATTAACACAACACTGAATGCAAGCAGAAACATTTTTGATGAAAGGTGAGCTGTCCTGCCCGTCAGTCAGCACATCTTTTGTGTAGCTACACAACATAATCAAATTGCACATGCAGAAGTTATTTTAACTTCATGATGTGTAGAGAACAAATGAAG
Source organism: Xiphophorus couchianus (assembly GCF_001444195.1). Taxonomy (NCBI): domain Eukaryota; kingdom Metazoa; phylum Chordata; class Actinopteri; order Cyprinodontiformes; family Poeciliidae; genus Xiphophorus; species Xiphophorus couchianus. The sequence continues at coordinate 17,530,016 of NC_040231.1, read as the reverse complement.
CTGAATCAAAAGAATACACTAAGAAGTATTTGTGGGCTTTGCTGTTTTTATCAAAACTTTGTTTGACACAGTTCTAAGCTAACTAACAAAGATAAACACTCTGGAACTAATCTCTTTCTGCTCTTTACTTTCTATTTTTGTGTTTTTGCAGTAACATTAAGTGGACACCGTGACAATGAGTCCGTCCATGAATCATTAACTTGGCAGCGATAAGTTTAGATGTTGGCAGCAGCACTTCTGTCAAATGGAAGCATCAGTATGGGCATGCTGGCAGAAAGAGACAAATGTGTTTTCTGGCTGGTGTTCCGGCATCCCATGTGTCACAGACTTGACACCACTCTTTTATTCGCTCCATTTACTGTCATTTCTACTCACCCAGAACCTGTGATTTCTCATAAAGGAAGAACTGATAAAGAAAAAGAGAACACACAAAAATGTGTTGGATTTATACATGCTCTGACTAGTTTTTGAAAGAAAAAGGAGGCCTATACGGTTGACCTAAATCAGTTTTTCTTTATATATCACATTCTAATTCCTCCTCATTGTTTCTTTAAATTAAGCTTATCTACATTTTTTTAAGAAATAAAATCTGTTTATCTGTTTTTGTTTTTTTTTTAAATACAGAATGCTGCATTCAAAATATAATAAACACAATTATTGATCATGTCAAGCTTATACTCTCATCACACTATTGAGCATCAGCCTTTCATTTCAGTGCGGTTGAAAGACACTCTCACGCCACATACGGCGCACATTATTGTACTGGATCATATCACTGCTGCAGACTCGGTGCAACTACAGTATGACTCAAACGTTACAGCATTGACCCAGTAATAGCACCATCTATTCATACACCACAGTGTGTAGAGGCTTTACTTTCCTTAAGCCATCTCAGCTGTCTGATTAGTTCAGTTAATAATTATTTGTCCTCTTGGGAACACTCGTAGAACATTGACATTTCTTATTTATAGTAAAATAAATATTAGTCGAACATAGTCACAGTGACATCATAGTAAAGTTATATACCCAGTCATAATGCAGCAGGACACTGTGAACTCCACCAGTATAGTTTCTGTTTACATGAGCGTTTCACAGTAGGAGTGCATGAAAAGCAACACATATGTCAGAGATATCTCTGAATGTTCAACAAAATGCTCTTCATTTACTCATGTTTAAACCATGTTTAAACCTATGCAACAGGTGTTTTTTGTGTTTGTTTTTAAGGCAGCATGCATGATAAGATGGGGAACAGTGTGATAGCAACTTTAGGTTTGTTATAGAATCGTTTTTCTTATTTATTGTCTTAAAAAAACATTTGGATAAATTGATTTTTTGTTAAGTGTTTATATGAAAGCTTGATTATCAAGATGTCTGATTAGTTGTTAAATTCATTTATTAATAATGAATACACTACGAGCTCTATTGACACTAACAGACGGCTAGCACATGTCTTTATGTGTGAGTTTGGAATATAGTTTAAAATATTTAATCTGTTGCACATTACTTTATAAAACTGTATTACAATAATTTTTAAACATAACTCCCTGATACTGTATTCTAGCAGCACTAGTCAGCAACCTCGGACTCTTCTTTCTTTCACAAACTTTGGGCAAATTAAGCAAAATAAAACAGGTTACCTCACTTCCATTATTTAGGAAATATTTCAAAAAAAATGTCTATTATTATTATTTGTATTTATTTTTGTACTATTTTAAGATGTATCTGGTTCTCTTTGCCTATCACTTTGTTGCTAATATACTGTGAATATTCCCCTCTAAGGCACAAATAAAAGACTATTTTATTCTCTGACTCAGGAGAAAACTAACAAGTACAGGACAGTCTGTTCTCAACAGATCTGACACACGTATCTCATGCCTGTGCCTTTGTGCAACCAGAGAGATCGGTTCTGTTTGTGCTTTAAATAAAGTAAATAAACTAAACAATTTTATCAAACAAGGGAACAACAATGGTATGCTGTCATAGAGTATTTTTTTTCTGTCAGTCTTTTGGTAATATTAAAAGATATCCATCTTGTGCCCTTTTATTTTTCACTTTCACTGTGAGAATAGACCAAACACTAACATCAGAAAAGTAAATAAGCTTCATCTGGGGATAAAATCCCAGAAAATCCTAATGCATACAACTCCCCCAGCTCACTTAAAGATATACAACAGTGAATCCAGAACAGGAGGTTATGTAGACTGAAGGGAAGCCAGGACTTAGGGAGCAGGCTGGAGGGGTGGGGCTGCTTTATAATGTCACCAATGAGTGTTACTGGTAAAGACAGCTGCTGACAACTCATCATTACTTCTTTACTTTTAAATACTGAAGATCTGTTTTTTACTCATGCTTGTTTGACTCTTTAGTTTCATCTTCATGTTTTAATTCCAGTTTTCCAGGGAAAATCTGTGTATAGTTCATCTGTGTTTTCTGTCCTAAGCAAACGTATATTTGGAACTCCCTCAAACAATATGGCTGCCTTGATGATGTAGTACAGCTGTCAGTAGGTTGGTAGCAGGTGGAAAGGTCTTTGAGAGGCTATGTTGTGGGTTCCTGAAACAACATATTCTCCTGTGATAGATAAGGCTGGTCCATCTGAGCCCATGGATGAAGGTTGAAGACATTGCTTATCTCTGTCTGCTGCTTGTCATTAATTTGGAAGATGAACATGTTTATGCGATCAACCTTGCTTTAGTAAGATTGCATCTGTGGCACCTAAAATTAGATTAGGCTTTGTTTTATGAGTGAAGATAAATCTATTGAGTTCTTTCTTCTTTGATATAATGTTTTGACTAAAATTGACAGTAAATGCATAACGTTAATTTGTTCTACTTTCTTCTTCCACCATCTGTAGGAGAAGATGTAAAGGGCTTTTTTCTTGACTACCACATTATTGCCACCTTCTAGCACATCACTTAATTGTATTTTTTTATTGCTCAAACAATATTCCTTGGTTTTCAGTGGACCACAATTGTTTCCAACATGTTCTATTTCAGGATGGATATTTCTATAGTCCATTTCTGACATTTCTACACCATCTTAAACATCTTAAAATAAAATACTCCTGCTGAACAAAAAATCCTGGCCTTTTGCTGGAAGTTTTACAAAGGTACTAAATTTGGTTGCCATTTTTTTAAAAGTCCATTTTTTTAATCCAGTGCACTGATTTTTAACCAAAGTCAACAATTACTTTGTGATGAGAATTTAGTTGATAACACTGGAGGATCAAATTTCTTGTTGACAGAGTATGACTTTTTCAATTATTTCTGTATCTGAAGTTTTTTTTTTTTTTCATGTACGAATTTAAAAAAATATATACAAGCTAGTCTGACTTCCAAGAAGGTTTGATTTTGGTAGAAACTGCAATATTAGCTGTCGCTACATAGAAATGTCAATTGCATTGCTGGGTTAGAGTAACAGTTTCACTGTGTATCTTCAGGCTGCAGTTCAGAAGGAAACAGAAAAACCCGGTGCGCTGTATCCAAGAGAGCAATTCTGAAAATATAAGTGCTTGGTGATGACCGTCTGATTGCCTAAAACTGTTTAGCTGCATATTGGTGTTAACTGCAGGCATGTTAAGGGACTGGCGTATTTTCCGAGGTAGCGAAAGTGGCAGACAGAGGAGAAAATTATTGGTATAATTGCAACAGTCTGGCTTTTCAGGCACAGTTTTCACTCAGTGGGTCTCATTGATATTCACTGCAGGCCACTCGGCATCAAAAGGTTTGACGCACACATGAGTGACGTCACACAATAAACATTTCTCTGCACATCCATCAGGAGCAAGCTGATAAAAGACAGCCATATCTGCAGACAGGGCTTAAAGGACACTTTGATTAAAGTGGACTAATATCAGGTTTTCTGTGAGCTTAGCCTGGAACTGATTATCTAGCCGAAAAAAAGAGAAGCATGTTCAGTTCATATTCTTCATCATTTCCTGTTTAGGGGGTACCTCACTGGTTGGTGTAAGAGTAGAACTAGACAGAAAGATTTTATTCTCCTTCTCCCAACCTTCTGACTGAAACCTGGCATACTAACAACATGAGCTAGATGTAGAATGTGTGATGTGAGAAATAACAGGAAATAAGGAAGGTTGGTAGTGCCCTTTTAGATATAATTAGTGAATGTTGCCATCATTAATGACTCATAATCAGACTAAAGATTTCTGATAGAGTAATTATTCCACTTTTAAAGCATCTGCAGGTAAAAAAAAAACATATATTTCAATGTTAGTAAACTGCACAAAAGGACACTTTATAAAACAAACAATTTGTAATGTATGTAATTTAAAAATAATGAAAAGAATAGTAGTAAATTACTTAAAGTTTTTTTTTCTCTTTTTAGCATTTCAAGCCTTGGAACAATGTCATTTGGACAGATAAAGTCATTGTTGGTCCATAATGCATGACACCATGTTTGACAAACACAACATATCTTTAGAAACATATGGGCGCTTCATTTTCATTCTAGACTCTGTGATGCTATAAAGGCATAAAATTGGTCATCAACATGACAAAGACCCCAAACACACCAGCTTTACCTTGATCAAAAAAACAATTTACACACACACACACACATATATATATATATATATATATATATATATATATATATATATATATATATTTTTTTTTTTTTTTTTTTTTTTTTGTTAACCTAGCATTGCCATTTCCTTCCTGCGCAATTCTTCTTGAAGAAAGTTCTCACTTCCAGCACACTCTGGGCTTTCTCCCCTTCACTCTCTGGGTGATTTTTGACCAGACCAAAGTAACTGAATTCAGTATTGATTCCACATAATAAAGCATTTGTATTTCCCATAAAACAGGATTAGTATAAACAGACATCACAGTCATAACCTTTGAACCTGCCGGGTTGAGTTTTGTCTCCACCAACAGTCTTGTTATCGTTTAGGCATACTGTCAACATCGACTTCCAAGTTTTTACGCAATCACCCATCAAACCCTCCCTCCACCAAACATCATGCATCATCTTTCGCTGGTAGAATTAGATAGCATTACTGCCCACACAGCCCCTCTCACACACAAGCACACATGCACAGATCAAATCGATGGCTACCTTCCTCCACATCAGGAAGTGCTGCGCAGTAGGTGGCCAGAGGAGGAGGCTGCCCACTCACAGGATATTCAATTGCAAGCATGTATGAATTCATCCTCTCTCTTCATCTCTCTCATGTTCGCTTGGGATCAACCACATTTAAACATGCACCTTTGGGCAAGCGGGGCTTTGGCTTTGGCACCCACTCATGCAGACCCAACATAGAAACAAAAACAGATTAAAACACACTCCCTCTGTCGCATAAAATATCTCAGGATTAGTGCTGCCTCACATTTATTAAGAAGTTTTTGGTTTTATGAATGAACAGTGCTATGAAAATGCTTTGCAATGCACTTCTTTCCATTAAAAGATTCAACACACAAATCATTTTAACATTTTAAAACATCAAGCTTTATGGTGAACGGCACAGAGAGAAATTAAATCTGTTGCAATCTATTCTGTCCATTTTTTTATTTGGATTTTGCATAGCGACTTTCCAAAATAGGCTCCCAAGTTTAGTTTATGCAGATACATTTTTCCCTATACATGAGATTTATTGTTTTTTTAGAAAATCATAGATTTCACATTTTATATGTTTCATACATTGGTGTTTATAAATTCTGCTATGTAGAAGGAAGGGTTTAAGTGAACACACTTTCTCAATCTGTTTAAACCCAATCTGTCTTTTGGGTTTAAAAGTTTGAAAATCAATTAAATGTCAAATGAGTGGGAAGAAAGAAACATTATTATAAAGCACAACATGTATTCAATTCTAAAATTTACAATGAACAGATTAGGGATAACAACTAAAAGTGATTTTCTCTTGTGGGACTTTACACTCCCACTCATCTACATTTCAGGTGTAAAAACTTCAGTTTTGTCAACATTTGTTTACAAGATAATGCAAAATGAGCAAAGCCTCTTTACCATATCATTACAGTGTGAATCAGAGAATGTGGAAATGTGACCTTTAAGTATTATGTAGGATACATGAATTTTGGGGTCTTACATGTTCATCTGAATACACAACAGAAATTCAGTTGCTGAAACATGGGTGGGGAGAGATGAATGTTTGATTATTTAATAAATGTTTTTACCTATTTGCTTTAGTGTTAACCAAGTTGCTACTTTTACTTTATTGACTTTGTTGCACTCCAAAATGTTAAATTACTTTCAGTAAGATAGAACATGTTGGTAAAATTAAAGGATTTCTTGAAATTTACAGTCTCTCAGTGGTATGAAGAATTTGCGGTCAATTGTGTAAGACAAATTTAAGCTCTATTATTGCATTTTCTTCTCCTAAAAGCCAATAAACTGTCTGAAATTACCAGCACTTCTACCATAAACAGAGGGACTATAATTGGAATTTATGATATTTAGCTTGACTTTATGTAACATCTTATCTCTGCCAGTGATTAAAAACGATTTAAGATGAGTCAGTCTTTTCCTCCCGGGCTTGTGTCTGAGGTTAACAACAGCAATGGGTTTTTTTATAGCTATACTAAAAGCGTACATTGAAATTGTTCTGTATAACTTTACACTTTAATAAGGCCATTTTCACTTCTTCATTAGATTTATAAGAAAACATTTTATATTTTGTATTTGCTTTCTACATTAAATATTCTTTATAGACACAGAATGAGCAATCTTTCCTGCGAAAAGAGGAAGAATGCATTTTCTCTATTTTCTGTTCATATGTGAAAAAATAAATTAAATATCAAAGTGTGTAGGAAGAAAGAAATTATCTTGTGGTAAATGGACTTTACTTATAGCTTTATGAAGTCCCGAGGACCCCAAAGTGCCTCATTCAGTCATTCACCCTTTCAGACACATTCACACAACGGGGCCATCTGACCACCAATAGCAGGCAAGGCGGGTGAATTGTCTTGCCCAATGACACAATAAGGGAGGCAGATGGAGTGGGACCTCAAACTGGCAACCCAAGATTACGGAATGAACTCCTACCACTGTCACCCATAAATGCAACATGCATTTTTGCAGCAGAAATGCAAAGGGAAGAAAACAGGTTCATTTAGGACATTGCATAAAGTTTCATAAAGCCTAAACCAGAACCTGTAATTATCACGTATCAAGTCTTTTAGACAGAGTCACACTAGCAGCTCCCTCTCAGCTCTGAAGACACAGAAGATGGTGTTTGACTGCAGAAATTGAAGCATGATTGGTTGTGAGACATCAGACTGCAATTTCTGTGGGACCTTTTGAAGAAAGGTGTGTAAACATAGTCCTAAACAACTGCTCCAACTGGCTTCAGTTTGCACTTGTAACAGTATGGCAAAAACATTATTTTCAGTAGTAATGACTTTTATTGTCCTGGGTTAAAATTCTGACCTGAGTTCTTTCTGCATGGTGTTTGCATGTTCTCCCAGTGCATACATGAGTTCTTCTAGTCCAAAAACAAGCCTGTTAAGCCAATTGATTTCTCTGAATGTGTGGGTGAGTGGTTGTTTATCCTGTGTGTCTGTGATAAACCTGTTCATGGTGTGCCCCACTTCTCGCCCAAAGACAGATGGAGATCGGCACCAGCCACTCCCTGTGAACGTGAATAGATAAGTGGGTAAAGATGATGGAAGGATGGAAATCTGTTACACTGCATAACATAACATTTGCACCTCTCTGTAGGTGTTAATATTGATGAATTACACTTGTAATACCTGGTATAACTTATGCCAAATATCTTTCACAGGACCATTCCAAACATCAACAAACCACAGACTGTTCTCTGTCAGCCATCAACTGCGCTTTCAGTTTCACAAAACAAAAGAATTAAAACACAAATACTGAGTGGATAAAATCTCCAAACATTCAAGGTGAAAACAACTGGTCTTTTATGTTTCCAGACACAACTATGTTACAAGGCAACATTTTTTAAAAGATTTCACTGACAAAAACATTAGCAAAAGACATAAGCGGTAACCTCCTGCTGTCTTATTTCATCCAAAGTGGAATGATTTTTAGTTCATTTAATGAGCTGAACTTTTCTTTTTGTGTGTGTGTCTCATTGTTTTTTGAAACAAAGGTTGTTTGTTGAAGGAATTTTTCTTTCCGACTATTTCCTGTAAAATTTCCCTTTTCCTTAGAGTTTCCAAATAAATGCTTATTTTTATGAACAAAATTTGTGTGAATTTTGTCTCCCATCTCACCCACACAATATTTGCTGCCTGAATAAATTATAGAATAAATCTTTAATGATGTGTGGGAAAAAATGCAGTCTTTTACCTACTAAATCACACCAATTCTCCTTGCATCCTAATGAAGAGGCCCTTCGGTATGATTAGTAAATGATTCTTGTCAAGCCATTTCCTGGTATTTTGCTATGGGGCTGTTACAGAAATATCGCCGTGCTTACTTAGCAGAGGATATATGCACTACAAACAAGCTGTCACATAAGTCAAAATTGGAAAAGTTTAGAATATGTATTCCTTCTAAAATTTGGACAAGATTCTGCTTAAAATATTGATGAATTAGGTTTACATATTTCTGTACAAAATGGTGTCAGAACTTTATTTAACATTTAAGGTACTGGAATGGAAAACATTTGTGTCATTCAGACCTTTCATAGCATAGGGTAACAGCTAAAAAAAAAAAAGATATTTAGCACACTCTTACCTGGATTTTGTATGGAAGTGCTTCAAGAAAGTTTTCAAATGGGTGGCCGTATTGGACCTACTTTCATTACTGGGGTGGCAGATCACTGTCATTGTTAGCAAAGTGAGATGATGGGTCAGTCAGTGATGGGCATTCAAAATGAGTACAGTATGAAGGAGAAAAACAGGTCATAAATGTTCCAACTAAACTATTCTCTTTGTGTCCTTTCTTAAGTTAATATTGTGAAATATTTATATACTGGCTGCCCAAGGAGAACAGTCATATATGCATATATAATAATTTATGGTTTTGCATAAATGTGCTGCAGTGAGTGAGGGATTTTTCAGGCTGAAGAGGAAAATTTCTGTTCAGCCTGCACAGAAATTAAATATTTTACTTATTGTTGAATAAGTAAAATATTCATCAGATATTTTACTTGCTGACTCCTGTATGCAGCGCTTCTCAGTCTGAACTGCTGCAGATGAAGCATTTTGCAGGCTGCGCTGCTGCAGTGGCTGTGACTTCCCGTCACTGATTGCAGCAGGTGTGCAGCTGATCTTTTGCCCCACCTCTGAAAGAAAACCTGCAGTTTTGTTTCCTCTCCAGTGTAACTCAATCTATACTGATAGATTTGTTTCCTTTTTCTCGCCTGTCAACACTTTTTAAATGCATGATTTACTTACAGTTAAATAAGCAACAATGTACCTAACATTTAACTTCTCCACCTCTAACTACTCCAACCTGTCGGACGCAGACTCTCTGAGACTGCAGGAACTAACCCACCGCTCCGTCAAAATAAGCATCATCATTATACTGGGGGTGATGATCACTTTGGGAAATATAGCAGTTCTCCTGGTCATCACTTCCTCCGTGGCAGGCTGGTCCAGAAACTCCCGGTATTTCCTGCTGTCTCTCACCGCAGCGGACTCTGCGTTCGGGTTGCTGGTAATGCCCCTGAACCTCTGGGTGAGTCTGTTGAAGGACTACAGTGAGGGCCCCGACACTCTTTGTCATGTGGTTGCGTTTTGCAACGCCACCATCTACTCCACTTGCATGTACACGCTGGCCACCATCAGCCTTGAGAGGTATATCGCGGTGTTTTACCCCCTGCAGTACTCCACTCTTATGACCAGGAAAAGGACCCTGCTTCTCATCGCCTTCGCCTGGTGCTTCCCTCTCTTCTTGCTGTCGCCGATCACATTCCCAGATGGCATCATCGAGGTCCACTTCTCCACCGCGTCGCTGGTCTGCAACCCGTCCTACTCTACAAACGTTGCCTACACCTTAAGTTTGACCTGTTTAATATTTTTCCCCTGCTCCATTGTCATGACATATGCAAACTTGAGTGTGTGGTGCGCGGCCAAGAGACAGAGGCTGAAACTGCGCAAATACGGCTGTGCACTGCGCAATAGGCACAATGTTGCCGCAAGAGTGCTCGTACCTGTGATGGCAGCGTACTACACATGTTGGACTCCCTGCATGGCGGTTATGATCTACAGTGGTAAGCAAAGCATCACATCTGAACAGCATTTAATGTGGAAATATGAACAAACTTTTATTCTAAACTTGTTGCCCACACAGCTGCTTCTTATTTAGACATCTCTCATTCACTAACATTTATAGAAAGTGTATTTTTGTATATTTTATTTCACAATTTTAGCTTTGTCTTAAATATTTACTAAATTTCACCACTACTGATGGAAAATCATTAAGCAACTTAGATTTTGTGTGTCTCTTTGCTCCTTAGACTTTGGGATTTTGATTTTTAAATTAAGCTAAATTAGGCACACTGAGCAACAGTCTTCTCATTTTTGTCTTTTGTCACAGACAAAATATTTCAGATAATGCCACAGTTTCAGGTGTGGCTTAACACAAGAAATACCGCTGTGACAGCCGATATCATGGCTACATCTGTGATGGCTCTTGAAGCTCCAACTTCAGAGAATCTTCCCCACTTGCTTGAATGGACTTTACTTTATGTTCCTCTCAAAACTGTGACAATCTCTGTTGCCTGTGCTCCTTATTCTACCACACTTACCTTCAACTAAACTTTCCATGATTGTGGATTTCTACCCTTCTCATGTCATCCACTGTCTGCTAGGCTACTTTCTAGTCAGTGGTTTTCTTTAGGGTTTCATAGGTCAAAACATTTCCTTAACAAATGTTGAACAATCCCCGTTTTGTTATAGCCTATTCTTCAAAGAAACCTACATTTGGGTTTTCAATAGCTGTAATCAATGGTTCTAAAAATCTACAGAAATAACTACTGAAACATGCTGCTCTGTTTGAAATGAATCAACATAATGAGTTCCATATTTTGAATTGAAGTATGGAAATAACATTTTGTTGATATTCTAACAAATTGAGTTGCACCTGTTTGTCACTTATTGCTCTTGCATCAGTAACTCCTCTAACAGAGTTGTGCTCTGTGTCACAGTGATGACTTGAGACATTCATAGCATGTAGAATCAAATATGCTAATGTCATTTTTGGCTGCATGTATTGAATGATACAGAACAGATTTCTGCTTTTGTTACAGTTATTTCGGATATTGATCATGTGTATATATGCGCTTTGCATATTATATCAACTTCATATGAGAAAATATTTTATTCCTTGTTGCTTCATAGTAAGACAGACATCTGTCTTTCAAAATTAAACATCTTATCATTTCCCCCATCAAATCTGTCAGTTTCTGCCAAGATTGTGGGAGGAATAGCTGTCAGAGTTATTCATGTAATCATGGGCATGATGTACTTTTTTAAGGCTGGCGATGACTCAGACTTGTTTTTTGTTTTTTTTCTTTGGCTTTTTCTAATTTACCTTGATCATGTGCAGGTTTGGAGTAATCAGTGTGAAAGTGGAGTTGTGGCAGAATATTTTTAGAAGTGAAGACGTTTTTTTCCCTCTTTTTCAAGCAGGCCTCTAATCTATCAGATACAGATGAAAATCCTTGCAAAGTGAAGCCGAGAGTCTTAATTTAAACTGCAAGTGTGCTCTCGTCTAAATGATCACAAGCCCAACAGTAAAGCACTTTACTTGGTTCCACTAAGTCTCAGCTACTTGACCATGAGCTAATTTACTGTAAAGCTCTAAGATATTCATAGCCAATGTCATTACTAGAAACAGGTGAGGCATGCTAGGTGTTTAAATTATATTGTTTTTTATCTGTCTGAAAATGTAAATAATACTTTGTCACTTGTTCATCAGTTTCTGATTGATGATTTAATGAGTGTTGAGTTTTAGGTCTTTCCAAAATGTTTTTTTTTAAATAAGCCCTTTGTGTATCTAATGTCAAGGGTATTTAATTGTGTAGATTGACTTGTGTTTTCTACCAGATACTTCATTTTATTTTGTCAAGTTGTTTCTTGTTACCTGGATGGTTGATGTCATGGCTATAAGACTGCAAAGGAGGTTTTAAAGAAACTCACCTTAGTAGATACAAATTACTCAACAATGAGGTTGATTTGTGTTCCTGCGAGTAAAAACGTTGCCACTGATTGCAGAGAAGAGGTCTAAGCAGATATTACATAAAATTATATTTCTAGACAAAAGCAAAGCTCAACAACATGCTAGTTAAAAATTGTGCAGTATAAAATGTACATACAATTCACAGCACTAAAATGGTATTAAAAATAATTCTCAAAGAGATGATAGATAAAAGATACTTGGCATATGGTAGATAATCGGCTGAAGGATGATGCATCCTGATGAAACAGCCCCATTTCTTTCAGAGCTGTTCTGATACAAACAGAACAACCCTTTAAAATAATTTTTCTGCTTTGCTTTTAGGCCTTAAAAGAGGACACTTTGACAGTTAAGCAGTTAGTTTGCACTGTGTCCAGACACACTGTTTACAATGTTGCTGGGATTCACTTGACTACCATATCTATAACCCCAGCATTTGTAATCAGTGCAGAATATCTCTCTCCACGCTTGGCCTGTGTACATATTGAGTTTTTTATGCTTAAGTTATAGGTTGTATCAGTGCCAAAATGCATACAATATGCTCTTTTTTTAAAATTATCGCTATCTATTATTTATGTAGAGGCAACAAAGTGCAGCCCAGAAGGTGGAAAAAACTGAGAGAATTTTAATTTGGAGCAGAATCTGATATTCATGTCAGATTCCTGCAGCATTAGTCGGATGCAATGAACAGTCGTATTTCTTTGTAGTGCATGACCCTCACGCTGCCCACGAAGAGATGACGTCCTGGGCAGTGAGGCATTGATTATATACAATCAAAAGTGAGATAATATTTTTATTTGAGAGCTGTGCACACTTGTTGTTTCTGTCACTAGGCTGACTCATATTTATTCAACATTTTCTGTCCCACAGCAGTCTCTGGGAGCACAGTACCAGAGTGGATTGAGTTCGTTGTGGTGTGGCTCCCAACCTCCAATGGTTTCCTCAACTGCATCTTTTACTTCTGGATAAACAAAAACTTTCGCAGGAAGTTCCATCTTATTCTGCAGAGGCTGGCTCTGGCCATCTGCCCTGAACTGGCAGACACCTTTGGGTGGAGCAGCACGTCGTCAGCACAGTTTGTCTCGGGAATTTTAGACAACAACAACATGGTTCATGAGCGTACCTCCAGTGTGTCCTCCACCTGCACCTTGCTGAGCTTGGCTTAAAACCTCTGAACCCAGAAACAACAAGAGCGTAAAGGACATGGTCAGTGACCTGCACACTTTTAAAATCCTTGCCCAGTTATTGGTGTTTTAACAAACTAAAGCAAAAATAAACGATCAATTTGTTTGCAGGGCAAATGCGTTAAAATTCTGAGAGACTGTAATGGTGACTATTTCTGTGTAAAACTAAAATACAGTCAGCATCAGTATGAATTACATTATTTTTTAAACTATTATTTCCAACTGAAAACGGATGCACCATTGTCAGGATTTAATTTTCAATCCAAGGTGGCATCCTAAATCAAATTTTTAGTTATTTTTACAGCTAGCCATCACTTTTGGCTGTGCTACAGATAGGCCTGTCATTATTCTGCATACACCTTTTTTCTTTTTTTTAAATGCGTCAAGCTGAAACTTATCTCAACACATTTCAGTCGTTCACAATCTGTCATTTAGCTCATCAGAAGAAAGTGATATTTAGGCTCCCTCTCATGTGAGATTTTTGTGAAGGCTGCAACCTGGTTTCAAACACTTTGAACTACTGAGGCTACCAACCTTTGTTCATTTTAAACTATTTGACATATACCAACGAAGAGAGGTTAACCTTTAAGTTGCAGCATTTCAGTGCATGCAAGGAGAAAAGTAATTAAGCACCTGGACTGCAGAAAGGTCACAACGTTCATGGCAGGAAGAGACAACTTGTATTTGGAGGATCTTGGGCTCAGAGTCTATAAATAATCAGGAGGAATGAACACCTTAGTGAGTTTGTATTCAACATTGCAATAAGCATTTTTGTCTTTAAATAAAGTTTTGTCATGGTAAAGGTTGATTTTTGAATTGAAATATTTTATACACTTTTAAATTGCTGCTTGTTATAATCATCACTAAAAATGGGGAACATGACTGCGTTCATGACTTTTGTATTTGTGTTCCTATATTAGTTGGTACACTTATAAAGACAAAGAATGATTTGAGGATGATGAGCAAAATAAAGTATGATACCTTTGAGTCACTTGTGTGTGTTTTGAGATTTTTTAAGGTCCTATTTTCTGGCTGCATGTTGGTAAACTATTATTATCAATGATTGTCCAAAACCTTGCTTTCTTTCCTCAAATCAGTCCATTGCTTTCTCATGCTGCAGCATTAGAACCATGTGAACTTAAAACAGTTGTACTTCAAATGTGCTGAAGTGCAGAAGGTTTGTAAAGAGTGATTCAAACACCTCAATAACCTATTACCACCATACTTGAGAAACGTCCACATAAGCTGAGAAATGCCTAAACCAGAATGAACACCGAACTGCTGCTCCATAAGAACTGCATACTCACTTCTGTGATTATTAAATATGAAAAAAATACAATTTTAGTTTGTTGTAGTCATGATGTGCTTTGTGTCATAACATGTTGAATAATGATGAGTACTGAATTGAATTATGCTAATTTACACCTACCAGAAACATGTTAGATAACAGGTTAAGCCACAAGTTTTATATTAAAAACATGTCCAAAATAATTTGAAACTGATATTCTATTTGTAACATTTTGCTTCGGCCTTCAGATAATGATGCTGCAGAAGGTATTAACAATGTATAAGGATCGAAAGGAATATTAACAAGCACTAAAATCCCGAAAAACTATAATGTTACAAAATTTTGTGGCATTGTTAATCAGTTCCTTCCCAGTGCATGCATTTTAAACAAATTGTAAGAATTATATGTAAATAGATTGCTGAAAAATATTTTTAAAACTCAGCCTCAGAAATCCAGCAACAGCTGCATCATAGTGCTTTGACTGGTCCTTGTCCTTCAGGCAATACAGTGTTTTTGAAAGGCTTTTAGGAGACTCACAAAACGGCAGACTCCAAGCCTGGCAACCACAATATTACACTGTTGGTCTCTGCTAAAAGTCTGTCTATATTTGATAACAAAAGCAATTTATCAAAGCTTACTTTCAACTGGATAAGAACAGGTTGACATGACATTTCAAGTCTTCCTCTTAATCAAATATAGACAGAGTCTTTGCTCTTGTTGCATCCAAATGGGGTATTTTTTAGTTGTCCTGCGTTTGTTGCCAAGCAGGTCTCTGAAGAGGACGGTGAAGTGTTGCCCATTAGCACCCTAAGTTCTCCTTGAGGATGGCTGCTAATAGATGACAGGCGATTCAGTCATGGCGAGTAATGTTTATCTGATGTTCCTGCAGATGCAACATGTTGTTTTACTGAGCCTGTCATCTTAGTGTTACATCAAGGCCATCAAATACCTAACGGCCTTATGGAAGACTGAAAGTACAGGCAGCAAGAAACTAATGCATGGGTTGTATATTATAGTGTAGCAAAGAAGAACATTTCTAAATAAAAATTCATTTTACTTGTTTTTTATACAGTAGACTCCCAAACTGGTTTAAGAGTCCAGCTTTATCAGTGGATTGTCATTAAAAAAATTTAACTCATGTTTGGTCTTTATCTGAGTTCATAATACCAGTCACAATTTAGAGAGTTGCTGATTTAATTTTAATCCTCACTGAGTGTTTTAAAGACCATGTGTGACAATGATGGATTCACTGTTTTCGCTGAAACCCTACAGATAAACACACAGTGGTTAAAGTGGCCGTTTCAGTAGAGATTACAGTAGTTTTTCACGGAAGCAACAGCAACTTTCAAATCCTGGGTTTACACTGCCATCTTGCGGTTACATCAAATAATGCAAATAAGGCAAACGGAATTCAACAATTATGTCAGAATTGTTAGAGAATTTCTGAAAGATTCAATTAATTTTATTACAAGTAGTATGAGTGTTTGTTGTATTTGGGTTTTTTTCAATATTCCAGAGAATCAATGATAAAAACTGCAGTCACTTAACATCTTTTTTTCTTTTTTAAATCAGAAAACATCTTTGTATTTAGTTTTAAAGTAATAAAATGATGGGACTAGGCTGTTGACATCTCTTACTGACTTCAAGCCACAAAAAGGGTGAATCACTGGGTGTGAACATCTACTGTGTATGTTATCAGCCATAGCAACTCTAACTTGTGAGGGCTCTTGTTGAGGGTGCAGATGGAAAGGCTTTTATTTCAATAATGAGTTTTTCCTGCTCTAGTCCACTTACATGCCAGGAAAGTAGCTCACAGGAGCACACAGACATACTCTAGGACACACAGTTATTTGCTTTTAGAAGGGCTGGACTATAAAAAGGTTATATTGTCGTAATGTAATCTTCACACAATGCAGGATACAAGAACGTTTTAGCAATGACACTTAAAATGAAGTGAGGATTAACTCTGCTTGTAGAGCAAAATAATAGTTGATCAAATTCTGTGTTGCAACTTTATATCTTAAATCAGTTTATAGTTAAGTCTATTATTCAAAAGAATATAACTTAAAATTCTTATTGTAGAATCATTTAACATCTTACTTGTATGAAAAGTTGGGGGTTTTATTATGAGCTGTGTTATAAATGTAAACATATTCATTAATTAACACTTCTCGTTATCTTCAGATATGCTTGTGTTTACCAGCTTTGACAGAACAAAGGCCCTTCGTTATGTGATTCTGCGACTCTGTCTCTTTATCAATGTTTGAACATCTGCTGTTGAGGATTTGCAGCTAAAACTACCAGCTTAAATTAGGAAAACAACTTCAGTACATATTAAACAATTTCACATCGTGTGCAACTGACCTGGATCTTTCCCTTTGTGTCTGGGACTAAGGAGTAAAAACAGCAAAGCATGCAATGTTGAAGTATTATTTTAAAACTGTGCACTAAAATATGTTGAATATCACTTAGTGGAAACTGAAGTGATTAAATGACACTTGGAAAAGTTTACTAAGGGTACATTTCTTACACAGACAAAACTAAGTTCAGCACGGTAAGATGCATCGGTTTTAGATTCTTAAGTCCAAAGATTAGGGTGATGGTAAGGAGGCCTTTCAACTTCAAAGGCTTGGAATTCGAGCAAAATGTTGGTCAACAATAAAAACAGAAATAATTCTTTTCTATCACCATTCTACTTTTACATTACTTTAACAACTATTGATAGATTCCTGTCCTATTTCTTATCGGAGACAAACTTTTTGGTTGACTGAAAATAATTTAAAGACAGGGATATGAAAAATTTTTGATCTACCTGTAAATTCATTAAGAAAAAATTAATCTTATGTGATGATCCATTTTGGAAATACTGTACTTTGGTGCACATAGAGAGCAGCCACAGGTTTGTCAACAACTGTCACAGCAGTGGGTGATGCAAGTGGTGGAGTCGTGACCGAGTAAAGTTAGCAGGCAGCTAAGTGGACACATTTTGACCAGTTAGATGTCATTATTGACTATTAAAAAACAAATGTGCTCCTCAAGTGTCCAATTACTGTAAAAATGTATATATATTTTTAACACTTTATTTTGCTACACTTTGAATTCAGTTAAGTTTAGTCTTCTTCTTGTTAGCATAATATGAACCTTTCATAGAGTACACGCTTAGACCTTTCACCGCAATTAAAAGGTTGAGATTTGATTTACAAAAAATTTAAAGCGGAGTTTAATTCATGTGAAGATGACAAGACATTTGAGGCATTCTGATTAAAATCCACCAAGTGATTAATCCAAGTTTTGTAGTTTTCTATTATGATCGTATTTTATTTTCTTGAAAAGGTGATCTGCAAAAGAACTAATTTTGCAAAAAGTGTAAAAATAATTTTACAAAAGTTCCTCCACTCCACAGGCAGAAATAATGTATTATAGTTTAGTCAATAATGAAGCCTTTTATTAAAATGTCTTTAATCACATCATACCATTTCTGCATACATTTGTTTGTTTACAAATTTGAATGTAATAATTAAGTTTCTACTCAGTTCAAACAGATGTTCAGTAATGACAAAGAGCACAAAATGACAAAAAATGTACCTCTTATCTTAGCAAATGTTCATTGGATAAATTCAAGTATGAATTGAAGATAAATGTTACTACTGATGTTTAATGAAAGGCTAAAATGTAGTACCACAATCCTTAAAGAACATTTTGTGAATAAAGATAAAATTCAAGACATCTTGAACTAAACGCTATGCAGAACGTATGACCTGAAAACAGATGATTATGATGATCTATGGTAAACAACTGTAAGCTACAAGACCCACATTTATGGTTCAAATGTTAGGAGCAAGTTCCCCAGTTTTCAAACAATACATAAAACAAGCTAAACTTAATGGTGAACTATTTTATCTTTACTAAATTTTTATCTGTAACCCATTTTAGAAAAAGGATTAAATGAAGGGTACTAAAACAATATTACTACTTAATGGTTTTATATAACAAGACTAGGGAAAGCACATTCTGTCTTAAATAATCACATAGCATACTTCACCATGATTAAAAAAAGACCAACAAACAAAATTTAACACCTATATATATATATATATATATATATATATATTGGACAGATTGTATTTGCAAGAAAAGTGACAGATGCAATCAGACATGGCTTAGACAGCATAACTGTACATTGAGGAAAAATTACATCCTTGTAAATGAAATTCTGTAACATTTCTCACTGAATAGGTAAATATGGTAGTTATCCATAATAAAAATGAAGGTGTGTCTGCTTTTAATTTGCTTTATGTCAAGCTGTCTATCTTCACACTGTAATGCTGGTCATGTTGTCTCTTGCTGTGCTGGTCATGTTGTCTCTTGCTGTGGACATGTAAACAAATCTTTCACTTGAGTGCTAAATTAGTTGGTATAAATTTCAAAGTTTAGCTTGTGGGCCACATTTTCATTTATTTATGAAAAACGTCATTATTACATAAAAAGCATAAGGCATATATATATATATTTTTTTTTTGACTTTGTGTTTCATGCACACTATGTAGCAAAACAAGGACAAATATTTATGAAGTGGTTCCTTCTCTCTTGTAGCAGAAGATGCAAACAGTTGTGTTTTTCTTTCAGCATGAAATGGGTTTGGTCAAAAAATAAAAATAAAGAAAAAAGCAAGGCCTCCAGATAAGAAGATTGAAATAAAGCTCTCAAGAAGACTTGTGTTCAAACATGAAGAAACGATACAGGACACCAACAACAGCTGCAGCTACGGTGGGTATCAACCACATGGCCCAGGAGCTGCTGAAAAGAAGCCATAGCAATTACATGTTAGTATTACAACCTGTCGTATATTTACAAAGATTTCTAATCATAGTATTTATTACTTCTCAGAATAAAACTTGTGAAACGTCTGACAAAACACACAGTCTCACCTGGATTCTCCAGAATCTTTAGCGTCTGCTACCTAAAGCAAAAGAAATGATTTGAATTCAAACAAAAGTTTTGAAAACAAAAATTTAAATTATGTAAAAGTTGGAGGATCAGAGTGGACTGGTGCCTACCTTTGTGTTCTCCTTCTTCCTGTCCTCCTACAAACACAGAAATTCACTATTACTGTTTTTAATGTTGCAGCACACAAGCATAATGTCAACATAAGAAAGTGTAGTTGAGATAATTTGTATAATAATTCAATATACACATAAATTCTTACTACATGACGCAGCAATATTTATAGTTTAAGAATAATGTACAGAAAGTTGAAGTTTCAGAAAGCATCCCCTACAAACTGATATGTGATGAATTAAATTATAATGTCAAATTTTGTCTTATCTTATGGGATCATACAGGTTTTATGAAACTACAGTATTTACAAAAAAATATTTTTCATAACATAAATGTAAATGTAGCTGGAGCAAGTAAGCATTTATTAAACTCAATCAGTTTTTCATATGAATGTGCTCCCAACCCCCAGCCAATCACATCAGACAGACATTTACACTAATCTGGGTTCTGCAGGTTTAAACTCAAACTGCATCCTTACTAAGGATGAGAAGTTGTGTAATGCAATCAACTGTCTATTGTCGCCACATACTTGCTCAAGAGAAGGGATGGATGACTCCAATCAGCTGGGCTTCATTTGACATCGTTTGCATTTAAAACTACATTTTTATTGCATCTAAGTCATTGAATTTGAATTATTCTATATGTTTAGATTGTGGTGGTTTGATCTGATTAGTATAAAACATGTTTTTCTTGCAAAGTGCCTTGAGTATAAATTTGCTGTTAATCGTCACCAAATGAACTGGAGCTAAGGTAGAGCAGTGTGTGTGAAATCATATCTTTCGTCAATGATGACTCAATTTTAGCCTTTCATTAAACGTCAGTAGCAAGCTGCACACCACTCTAAATTTCCAACTAAGTTTTTTTTTTAATTAAATGGACGTTTTTGTTTAAGAGATACAGAAACTTAATGTGGTGCCTTAAACGCAAAATTAAAAGCAAAAAGAAAAGTCTTTAAATTTTTATCAGCATTTTACTTAGATGAAAATCAAAAACACACAAAACAACTTGCTGTCCCTCACAGGATCAAAAACTGCTGCTCACATGATAAGCTTGTGAGGGAGTGTGACAAATCAACACTTAAAAAGCTTATAAAACTTGAAATCAGGCATGACACAATCTATATGCATGACAAATTGTTACCATTTTATTAAGAAGGTAACAAACACAAAGAAGGTAACAAAGAAGGTAAAGCAAACACCAACTGTTTGCTTTTACTGACTGGTAGTTTGACACTGTGAAAATAATCTAATAGAAAAGACTTGTTTTTTGTGAAATTTGCATTTTAATCGTCCCTAGTTTTCCTGACTCAATTCTTTACATTTTTCTGGGAGCTTCTTATGATAATATGGACATGAATGCAATCATGAAACAACAGTGCTGATTTTGTGGCATCTGGACAAACTTTGATGACTGCAAATCTATAGTTACTACAATATTATGCACTGTAAATATCCTGGATTAAATTCAGATCTTATCTCACAGTGTGATCAGTAACGCCATTCTTTCCCCAAATATAATTTCTTATTTCGAGCAGTTCTTAAAGATAGGCAACAATATTCTATGAAACAGTGTCATTGTTTTTAAATTGTTTTTATTGTTTTATACTTGTGCATATGTATTAATTGTTTTTATCTTGTAACCAGGTTGCTATGTATTGCAAATTTTTTGCTCAGGTCCCTCTTGGAAATGAGATCTAGATCTCAACGGGGTTTACCTGATTAAATAAAGGAATATATATATATATATATATATATATATATATATATATATATATATATATATATATATATATAATTTAAATGCTTTGTTTGGCATTTAATCTGAATCCATTGCAAATGAAATTCCATCCTTTTCATGGCCATGTAGGAAACTCATAGAACCCCATGAGTATAACCAAAGCATAGCTAAAAAGAAGGTAAGAAACCATCTGTCTTCTTACCATGTGAAGCTCTCCAATGTAGTACTGCTGGAGCATCTCCCTGGCATCTGTAGAATGACCGACATCTTCAAAGCTCTCTGTGGCATCAGACCCTCCCTGCTCCAGCAAAACCTCCTCCCCTCCTGGATGCTAATTCAAAGAGCAGCAAACAGGGATGATTTAAATGTGGTGGGACATATCAAAAACTTGCAGGACAGTAGGTCCTGAGGACCAGGATAGGGTCAATTATCCCAACCTTGCAGGGTTATGGCCTGAGAAATAATACCTTAAAAAAAATAAAAACAATCTAAAAAAAACATTACTATATAAGATCATGCTTTCATAACGTGAATTATGAACAGTGATGTCAAAATCCCAAGAAAGTTGTTTGGGTGAATTGGTTGCATTTTGAATGTTGCCCAAACACTAAAATACAGGAAGGAGCCACTGGTAGGTAATTATGTAAGAACATACTTTCTGGTAGGTAATTATGTAAGAACATACTTTCTGGTAGGTAATTATGTAAGAACATACTTTCTGGTAGGTAATTATGTAAGAACATGCTTTCTGGTAGGTAATTATGTAAGAACATACTTTCTGGTGGGTAATTATGTAAGAACATACTTTCTGGTAGGTAATTATGTAAGAACATACTTTCTGGTAGGTAATTATGTAAGAACATACTTTCTGGTAGGTAATTATGTAAGAACATACTTTCTGGTAGGTAATTATGTAAGAACATACTTTCTGGTGGGTAATTATGGAAGAATGTACTCCATTGTGTAGAGCGTACCTCTACATAATGGAGGTACACTCAAAAACAAACGTTTTTAAGAAATCTGCTGTCACTCACAGTTACCTGAGTCACAGTTACCTGTGAGTGACAGTTATATAAAAGTGTTACTACGGTACTGCCTCTTTAAAGCTGTTATATTGAGTCCTAACAGTTAAAATGTCTTAGTGCTAGTCAATTTTACAGAGATAGCTTAAAAATAATCTCATTAAACACGATAGAAACTCCAAATTAGACTTAGTACTTTGCATTCTGTCTCTGTTAACAGCATTAATGAACAAGAAACAAACTTTACACACAAAAGCAGGACATTATCAGAAATTCAGGAAGTAAGCTTACACGTCACATGTCTACAAGTAACGTAAAAGATCCTGAAAGAACATTGATGTCAAAATAAATGCAACCAGTGCATGTAAAAAGAGTGCTTCTTACCTCCTCTAGAAAACTTGTAATGTCGTATATCTTATTATGGATGATTAGCCACGTGTCACTGCTCATATTATGCATTCGGACCTCCTCTAATGTGTAATATTTTGCTCCCCCGTCGGCAGTTTCTCCGTTGTTCTCATTACTGTTGGTGTTAACAGGTCCGCTGCCCGTATGTTCATTTATTTCCTCTCCCATTCTTACGTTTGAGTAGAAAAAAGACTGGACTCTAGCTCTTGTTACCGTCTGTTACCACGGTATTATGCTAGCCAACAAGACGAGCCTTTCCTTCCTTTTGGTAAGAGTTCAACGGTGTAAAAGAAGAGTCCAATGATATAATAACATAAATGAACAAACAAAAGCGATATAAAACAGATACGAAAACGAACCTAGCGCGGGTCACCGATGTATTTAGTCCGATTATCGAACATTTACACCGGGTACATCAGCAGACATGTGAAACAGACCAATGACGTCCATCTTATTCACCCTAACGCCCACACATCACGACTGACCAATAGCGGAGTGACTTTTTCAGTGGTAGCCAACCAAATTGAGCCTTTTCAGATCATGACATGACACCTTTTCTGGGTGCGCATCATTTCTTAGCCGGTTAGGCAGTTGCCGCGCCGGTGTTAGTTGGTGACGTACAGCATTTTAAAAAGAATATCAGTGACTCAGATGTACCTGACTTATACAAACAAATCCGATTTTTTTTTTTTTTTTTGCTCTAATCTGAAAAAAAAGGTCTTATGCTGAACATAGTCAGCGACTATATCGTAGTGTGTGTCTGGTATGCTATATGGTTGTCAATTTATATTGACAAAGAGTAAACTCAGACCGGTTTCCCCTGTTTATCGTGTCGTTTAAAATCTCCCCAGTTCGTCCTCTTCATACAAGTATAAGTAACACAAAGTAAATTACACAAAAATGAAGCTTCTAGATCTCTGGTTGTGGTTAAAGACATATGGCTTCTGTTGATAGGTCAGATAAGCAACCACAAGATAAGGCATAATCTTCTCTCCCTTCTCTTTCAGTGCGTTCAAAGGCAGATCTGCGGGGTGTTAGGGTTAATCAGTTAGAAGTGAATAATTGATTATTAATGTCTAGAAACTACTTTTTCGATCCCTAGGAAATTGACATACATAGCAGAAGTGGGAAAACAAGAAAATTCACAAATCTTTTTTTTATCGCAGTCTTAATCCATTTTATCAAAGATGTGGCATATCCAAAAACTAATTAATTCAATTCATTTATAAAAGCAAATTCCACAAAACTAATTTTAAAGCATTGATCAAATGTATCACAACTTGTCAACTTATTCTAATCCCCTGTAGGTGGCAGTAGCGCGTCTTTTCTGCTTACTGCAGCGGCAGAAGAAAACTGAGAAATATGGCTGCTTCCCTGTCTGTAAACATACGCGTTGGGTTTACGAAAGCGATTTAGTTATTTTCCAGGACGCCATTAATTCTGTATTTCCACTGTACGTTCTTGTCACTAGAGCACTAAGAAGTAATGACTTTTATTTAAGAGGTTTTGGATTTTTATGCTCAAGGGAATACGTAGCTATTTCTGTGTTGTTGCTTTTATTGTGACTAGCTAACATTAGCTTCTCAAACTAAGGTAAGATATATCGATTCATCAGCTATTTATACTGGGCTGTAGGAAATACTTTAAACATTAATATGTAGATCTAAATGCTTATATTTGGTATGACACTGGGAATTTACATCATCTTATTAAGACGTGGCCTTGGTGTATTCATTATTACTCAGAAACAGATTGAATTTGATGCAGATGGTTTTACTTTAATTTTACTTTAAAATGCTGTGGTTAGCAGGAATATGTAAATTATAGTAATGTGATATAATACTACAATGAATTATAGCGATTACATGCTCAATTAAAAGCTGAATTTGCAGAACAAATGTAATGTATTTGAGTTTAAAAAGTTGATAAGTGGCATGTTTTCGAGAAAAACTGAAGGGCAACTAACCTTATTTCTTAAAGTTATTAAACCAGTGATTCATTTTGACTTTTTTATAACTGACCCAAAACTAACTAGTGATTTGATATGTCTATGTGAGTTTTTAGTATTTTTTTGGGGGGGGGAGACTCTGGGGAGAAGGGAGTTCTGGTTGTGTGTGTGCGCTTGTACTTATTTTGGTGCCTAGATTTAATTCTTGTGTAAAAAAAAAAAGAGTAGAATAAAATCAAAAAATACATGTGACATTTAACTCTTACAAAATCAGAGCCATAGTTTCTTGGAGAACCAACTTTTAGAGTCTCACTTTCTGTTGGATGGTGAGAAACTTAACTTGTTTTCTGTTTTGATGTAAGTATAGAGATTTCATTAGATTGCGGTATTATTACTAATGTTTATTGGGCCATACCAATTTCAAGCTGCCCAAACCTAATGTTAATGTGTATTAACTACATTTTTGTCTCATAATAAATTTGCAACACTTTGATTTTAACGAGCAAAAGTCAAATAGAATGGCAGATTTTCACCTGATCTGTATGTTGATATTTTCCCATAGATTATGGATGACGATGATGTGTCCATGCATAGGCTGGAAGGGACTCAGCCAGGTGCTGAAGTTGGTGGTCTGATAGTAAAGAAGAAGAGCGCTGCTTCAGAGCCACATGTTTTTCGGGCACCTACACCACGCACCTCTTTGCTGGGCTTGGACCTGCTGGCTGCGCAGAAAAGGAAGGAGCGGGAGATTAAAGAGCAAGAAGAGTCTAATGGCAATGAAAGAAACAGGAAGAAGTCAAAAGTTTCCTCCTACAAAGACTGGGAGGAAAGTAAAAGTGACTCTGGGTCTGATGATGAGGAGGATGATGATACAAGTAGTGCCACAAAGAAAGAGAGGTAAGTTATAGCAAAACATTTGGAGGAATGTCTGTTTTGTTTTGATTAAGTCTTCGCACAGTAACTGCGACTGACTACTTTTGATGTATCTTTTTTTTTGCCTGCAGGAAGTACCGTGTTACAGGCTCTGAGACTCCCTCCAATCCTGGAGGCGTCAGCGAAGAGTTCAGACGCCGGCATGAGCAGCGGGAAAAAGACAGGCGTGAGCAGGGAGTCTTTGCCTCCTCCAAGGAGGACAAGACCAGAGACAAAGAGAAGAGTAAAGATAAAGGAAGGGAGAGACGGAGTGAGAGAGGTGATTCCTTAAACCACTTATGTTTTTAATGAGAACAGCCATTTGATTACAGTCTAGTGTGTGGAACATGAGAAAAAAGTTCAAACATTGATAAAGCCTACTTAATCTGTGTGCTTTGTGAATTTTGTGCTGTTTACTTGGTTGTGTTGCATGATCAACATTATCCGAAAGTTTAATTTCTTACCCGTTTTTACCTTGAATTTCCCTTTTCTCTGACAGATGATCGAGACAGTAGACATAGTCGGGGCAACAGTAGCAGCCGGTCGGAGCGCTTGGAACGCAGCGAGAGGAGTGAGCGCTCACAGCGAGATGGCTGGTCCGAACGCATCAGCAGAGGGAGTAAGAGAGACGAACCCGCGACACCACAGAATCGCCCCCGAGGTTAGTTTGTTTTATTTGTCTTCATATAAAACAAAAATTTAAAACGTTCCTGTTTAGTTGTTTCACTCAACTCCTTTTGTCTTTATATAGATGCTTTTACACCTTCCCAATCTAACTGGGATGAGGACGATAGTGGTTATGGTAGCTCACGGCATTCCCAGTGGGAGTCTCCATCTCCTGCCCCCTCTCACAGAGAGTCCGATCGCTCTGAAAGAAGCCATCGTTCTGGACGAGAGAGTGAGAGGAGGGACAGGTAACTGTCATTCACTTCATTTTGCATGACCCTGAGCATTTACTATTACTTTAATTTCACACTGGCCAGCTGTTTTTCAATAAATTGAAAATCTTAGTCCTGTTGTTGTTTTCAGATATTGTTTTTATTTCCTAACTTTACCGTTTTTACCTCCTCATGATTCACGTTTTTTCTTTTTTAAAATTAAAATTATCATTAAAATTGTGATCCTGCCCCTTGTGCAATGTGCAACTGCTCAGGAACATTTGTCTTCTGTGATTTTTCAGATCAGTCAGAGGCCGATACACTGATGACACACCCCTGCCCACCCCGTCCTACAAGTACAACGAGTGGGCCAATGATAGGAAGCATTTAGGCTCCACACCTCGTTTGTCACAAGGGAAAGGTATTATTGTCTAAGTTCAAGTTGTTTTGTATTCCAATGCAATATTTGGTGACAGAATATTATACAATTTTATTTGTGTTTCCTTTAGGCAAAAAAAATGAGGGAGGAATAGCTTTTGATGATGAGGACGAGAAAGAACAGTGGGAGGAGGACCAAAAGGTGAGACTCATGCCGTTATTCCTAGTTATATTAGTTACACTGCAGAACATATTTCTTGTTTGCCAATGATAGAGCTTAATCGATTATTGTGGCTTTGAATTAAAGCAAGCTGACAGAGACTGGTACATGATGGACGAAGGCTATGATGAGTTTCACAACCCTTTCACCTCCACCTCTGAAGAATATGTGAAAAAGAGAGAGCAGATCCTCCAGAAGCAGACTCAAAAAAGAATATCTGCTCAGAAGCGACAGATCAATGAGGTAAAACCGCACATTTCCAGATAAACTTGGGCTAAATTTGAATTTGAAAATGTTTAAGTTTGAATAGATATGGGAAAATTGAGAATGAAAAAACATCTAATTTCCTTCGATTCAGTACAAATTTGGAAGAGGGCCTGTTTAACCTGGCTTCCTTCCCTTTTTTATTTGCCAGACTAAACATTTAAATGCTTCCACACTAATTCAGTTTGTATAATAAACCGAAGATAAAAGGACACTTATTAAAAATTCTCTTTCTTTTTCCCTCTAAACACTCTTAGAATTTGTGTTCTTAAACTTGGTTTGATTTTATATGCTAAAGAAAGCACTGACATGGCATTGTTTTGTTTTTTTAACTTCACAACCAACTTAAAAGGATTAATAGATCTAAAGATTTGAGTAAAGGAAGATCAGTATAAAAAGTATGATAACCCATGCCAGATTATGTATGTCTGCTTAGTACAGATTTTATTTATACCGTGATGATCTAACAGTGAAAGACTGTTTTACCAGCAAAGCGGTTTTACTATGCAACTGAATATAAAATCAGCTTCATTTTATTTTGTTTCATGAGTTGTAATGATGATAAAGTTAAACTAAAACTATGTTTTTAAAACAGCTAGAATAATCTGAGAATCTGAGTCTGGAGAATGTATTAAGTTTTGACAATAACACTTTGCAGGAGCTCTGAGTTAACTTGTAGATTTGCTTCATTTCTTCCTTTAGGATAACGAACGCTGGGAGACGAACCGTATGTTGACCAGTGGTGTTGTGCAAAGGCTGGAGGTGGATGAAGACTTTGAGGAAGACAACGCTGCTAAAGTTCACCTGCTGGTTCACAATCTGGTTCCTCCTTTCCTGGATGGAAGAATAGTTTTCACTAAGCAGGTAACCAACAATTAGATCAGTTTCTATAGATTTCAACGGCTCTGTGATTTCTAAAATCTATTTCATACTTGCTTCTTCTTCTTCTTCAACTCAAAAAGTTTAACAAAGTTATCACATTTACAGCAAAGTTTATAGATGTACCTAATTTTGAAAATATTCTGATGTGTAATGTGTTTTTATAAAAAAAAGCTTTCTACGTGGCAGTTTGTTTTTGTTGAATTACATGTTTTTTTTCATTCTTTGTATGCATGTGTGATTTTTATTCTTTTCTTTGTTATGTAGCCAGAGCCCATCGTCCCTGTGAAAGATCCCACCTCTGACATGGCCATCATCTCTCGAAAGGGAAGCCAGCTTGTCCGTAAACATCGTGAGCAAAAGGAACGCAAAAAGGTAATCTGGGTCTGCAGCGAGGAAAGGACACATCACTTTGTAAAAGATTGTTTTTAGGAGTGTACCAACATACATAACAGCAGTTCAGAAGAGAAACGAACCCCAGATGATTAGTTTATTTTTTGTTGCCTTAAGCAAAAGAAACAACAGGGGGGAATTATAAGTGAACAGCCTATCATGATTGATTTTTATGTCAAAATAGAAGTTTGCTAAATTTATGTCTTTTCTTACCAATTGATATTACTGGAAAATATTTGTTACACCTTTTGTGGCTTACGTATTTGTTAAACATTTTTCTTAACATTTGATGCTCTGTTCTCTGTGTCTTAAGAGTTTTTATGAAAATGTAATTCTTTCTTTGATTAGAGGCTGCACTAATATTTTATTAGTCTTCCAATTAATTTTCCATCTTTTTCCAGGCACAGCACAAACACTGGGAATTGGCAGGCACCAAGTTAGGTGATATAATGGGTATCAAGAAGAAAGAGGATGAAGAACCTGGAGGCAAAGTGGTGGGAGAGGATGGCAAAGTAGACTACAG
Organism: Xiphophorus couchianus; assembly: GCF_001444195.1. Classification (NCBI taxonomy): domain Eukaryota; kingdom Metazoa; phylum Chordata; class Actinopteri; order Cyprinodontiformes; family Poeciliidae; genus Xiphophorus; species Xiphophorus couchianus. The sequence continues at coordinate 17,500,795 of NC_040231.1, read as the reverse complement.
GTGAATGGACTGTCAGTTTTAGCTTTCAAACATATTTTTGTGTGAATTTCTTAAAATTCTCATGTTAATAAATTATCTTTTCATATTGCACAGGGCTGATCAGAAATTTGCTGAGCACATGAAGGAGAAGAGTGAAGCCAGCAGTGACTTTGCTAAGAAGAAGAGCATTCTGGAGCAGAGGCAGTACTTGCCTATCTTTGCCGTCAGGCAGCAACTTCTCAATATTATAAGGTATCGATACTCAAGGATATAATGTTGTCGTTGCTCTCCTTAAGTCATGTTTCATCCACAGTATTTATGAAAAGTTGTTTTAAATCAAGTCAGCTCTTTACCGTTATTGTAACCGTTTCATCATTACATGAACTGCAACTTACAGGGACAACAGCATCGTCATTGTTGTTGGGGAAACGGGTAGCGGTAAGACCACCCAGCTGACTCAGTACCTGCATGAAGACGGCTACACTCGCTACGGGATGGTGGGTTGTACTCAGCCCCGACGAGTGGCTGCCATGAGTGTGGCCAAAAGAGTCAGCGAGGAAATCGGCACCAACCTCGGAGAGGAGGTGAGACAGAACCTGGGTCTACGTTATCACACTGACGTTTCCCTCATGCTGCTTTCTCACAGGATGCAGAGTGGGTTGGGCTTGTCGTCGGAACAGGAAGCTGGATTAAATATCCAGTAACCAATTTTTCCAGGTTTAGACTTGAATGCAGGTTGTTTCTGTCTGGCCTTCAGATGAAAGTTCTATCATTTCTACTGATGAAGAAGGAAAAAATAAGCAGCTAAAAGAGTCTAGGTTCAGGATATCATCAGAATTTGGAGAGTTTAGGCTTCTACAGAAGCTGCACTTAAAATACCATTTATAGTTTAGATGGCTACACACCTTTTGTTTATAATAAGTACACGTATTTAGAAAACAATATTTAGTTTTATAAAGTTAGACATTGTTCCTGGAAACTGCTTTATTATTTCTTTTTAGTTATGTCTCAATCTGATGTTTAATTTTTTGAGTTTGTGTCAGAACTCAAAAGTCCGCAATCTGTGTTCAATAATTGCGAAATATTCTATTGGAAATGAAAGTGGCAGCTATTCATAGGTGTTTGCATTACAAAGTAACAATTTAGCTTTACAAAAAAAATGTTTGTTTTATAATTTGTCTCATAAATTTGAGCCATATACATAGTAGTTATTGTAATACAATACTGCCATCTAGTGGGGGAAAAGGAAACTACAATTTGTGGTTCTTGACGTGTGAACAGAATGAAGATCATAGTACGAAAAATCATGGGATGATGGGAAACATGGAAATAGTATGTTATTTAAATACAAATATCATACAATGTTCAATACTTGCCTTGTGGTATCATCTGATTTGGTGAAGGAAGAAAACATCTTGAATATTCCTTCCTTATAGGTTGGATACGCAATCCGCTTTGAGGACTGCACTTCGGAGAAAACGATGATAAAGTACATGACTGACGGGATTCTGCTTAGGGAGTCTCTGCGGGAGTCGGACCTGGACCACTACAGTGCAGTTATTATGGACGAGGCTCACGAACGCTCCCTCAACACAGATGTGCTGTTTGGCCTGCTGCGGGAGGTCAGTACTGTTAATGTTACATGTTAAAGAAAAAAACATATAATGTGCAGATTGAAAAACTTTCTTTTGAAATGTTCAGCTCTAATTTCAGTCATGTTTGCTGTTTCATGCCAGGTTGTATCTCGACGAACTGACCTGAAGCTCATTGTGACCTCTGCTACTATGGACTCGGACAAATTTGCAGCATTTTTTGGCAATGTGCCTATTTTCCATATTCCAGGAAGAACATTTCCAGTTGACATATTGTTCAGCAAGGTATGTTAAAATCACAAATTTTCACACGATGAAATTTCACTGACTGTAATCAAGAACAGAAATTCCTATTCATTTGTAATTTTCTTAAAAGAAAAAAGTTAAAACTTCCAACTTTAGTACAGAAAACATTGATCTTCAATTTGAAATGTATCGCATTGGTCGGCAGGCCTGATTTAGTTTCATCTTTTCTTTGGTGAAAAGTGGAAAATATCGATTTAAATTTAGAATATAATCTTTTCTTAGGGTGTGAATTAGAAGAATGTTTGAGTTGGCTCTTAACATCATTTGTTTCTATTATTTATTTTGTCTTTATTTGGCATTGTGTAGACCCCACAGGAGGACTATGTTGAGGCTGCAGTGAAGCAGGCTCTGCAGATTCACCTCAGTGGGATGGTGGGAGACATCTTGATCTTTATGCCTGGACAGGAAGATATTGAGGTAAATTATCTGGCAGCGATGATGTGTCAAGTGCTATTACCTATTAATTACACCTTTTTGTTACTGACAAGTTAAGAGGTTTTAAACACATTTCTTTGATTGGTGAAACATAATTTAACTTCTTCAAACTCTGACTGTAAAATAGTTGCTTTACACGTACATTTTGTTGTAGTCGTATCTGCAGCTTGCATGTGATTTCATTTTCCCTGCAGGTAACATCGGATCAGATCGTGGAACGCCTGGAAGACTTGGAGAACGCTCCTCCACTGGCTGTGCTGCCCATTTACTCACAACTTCCTTCGGATCTCCAAGCGAAGATCTTCCAGAAGGTTTGCCTCAATCACCACAGCTGATTAGTTTTTTTTGCATTTCGTCTGTGTGCTACATTTCTTTGTATTGACTTTATTTTGATCTTGCGTCGTAAGGCTCCAGATGGTGTTAGGAAATGCATTGTTGCCACAAACATTGCAGAGACGTCGCTCACTGTGGATGGGATCATGTTCGTTGTGGATTCAGGCTATTGCAAACTTAAGGTACTTACAGCCTGGATGTCATTTTTTGCTCCTTTTGTGTACAATATTAATAGAGACAATATTCAGCATGAATTACTCACTCGACCCCTTTTTGAAATTTGACAGGTTTTCAACCCTCGGATCGGTATGGATGCTCTCCAGGTTTACCCCATCAGTCAGGCTAATGCCAACCAGCGCTCCGGCCGAGCCGGACGTACAGGACCAGGCCAGTGTTACAGGTGACTCTCAAGCCTTCACCAGCTCTTAAAGGGGACATGCAATTCATGTAGCCATTGAGCTGAAATTGCTGCTAAGCTTTTCAATTCATGTTTTTTAAAGTTGCCCATTTTTTCCTAGTAGAACTTGTTGAAGCATTTTAAGTATAAATGTAAATGTTATTTTTTCTAATCTTGTAGAGCAAAATTACTTGTAAATTATGTAGGGAAGGGTGTTTAATTGCGATTTCTTTCTTACTAAGAAGTGTGAATCAAATGTAATTATTTGGTTCCCTCTTTGATTGTTCGATGCAAATGCAGAGAAGAGAGTGGACATTGATTCCCTGAGGATTTTTATCTAGTTAAACTGGGCAAATATGTCACAGGGGTCCTATTTCTTTTGCCTACAGAAAAGACTGTGACACTGATATGTATTTTACTTTTGAAAGTTCATATTTTATAATAAATCTCATCCACTTGCCCTTCCAGAAACCTAACAACCTCAGGCCGATTTTCTTTAAGCAGATTTGATGTGTTTGAGTTGCTGTGAATGCGTGAGATGGCTCATTGAGTCTGGGCAGGGATTCACACATGAAACATTCACACCTTATAAAATTATTAGAATAGAACATTAATGGGAAAATCCAGTATATCATCACCAAAGAGAAAGTACACAGATATACCTTAAAATTGGTACAATTATAAAAAAATACAGCATACAGAACATACAATGTAAGAAAAACTATACAGTTATGCCACAGCTGTAGATGAAGATTTTACAAAGTGTACAAATTAGATAATAGAAAAACTGACAAACTGTGTTGTATATTTGTACAAAAACAGACCATTTCCTTAAAAAACATCAGTGAAAAAGATAGCAGTACGATGTCCTCCACGGTGGTAAAGTTTATTTGGTGTTTTTCTCCTCCACAAAGGCTTTACACTCAGAGTGCCTATAAGAATGAGATGCTGACCACCACCATCCCAGAGATCCAGAGAACCAACCTGGCCAATGTGGTCCTGCTGTTGAAGTCTCTGGGGGTCCAGGACTTGCTCCTGTTCCACTTCATGGATCCACCGCCTGAGGACAACATGCTCAACTCCATGTACCAGCTCTGGATCCTGGGAGCTCTGGACAACACAGGTGGGTCAACAGTGGCTTCACTTGGAAAAACTAAACCGAATCAGTTGCATCTTTCAGTTTTTGTGGTTAAGACACATCTTTCACTGGTTCAAACAAGAATGTCTGAAATGTATTTATCCCTTTCAAGAAATAGTCAATTTTATTTAAAACTTAATTTTTCAAGTATGATTTCAAGAAATTATAGACCAATACAACAATAAACCTCTAATAATACCTTATTTTGTCACTACAATGTTACATGTGTTATTTGAAACTCTGTTTTTCACAAATTGAATATTTTTGCAGAGCATAAATCCTGTTTGGGTAAAAGTTTTGAACTGGAAAGTGGTAGTTTTGGCAGAAAATCATCACGTGATCTAGTTTTCATTTAGTGACCCGAACAGTGACCACTAACATGATGATTCAGTTGAGCTCAGCACACTAACCTTTGGGAGCAATTTATTCACGTGGTGTTTTATTTGAGAAAAGACGGCTTGTAGGGGCGTGGCGTAGGGGATAGCGCGACCCATCGTCGGGTCCGGGTTCGACTCCCGGACCCGACGATATTTGCCGCATGTCTTCTCCCCTCTCGTTCCCCCTTTCCAGTCAGCCTACTTTCATATAAGGGACACTAGAGCCCACAAAAGAGCTGTTGGAGGGGTAAAAAAAAAATAAAATAGATGGCTTGTAGATGACCTCTAGTGGCTGTCAGTGATACTGCACTTATCTTGTTTACTTCATATCCAGAACGGGAGGATTTGGCCATCTTTTGCAAACATTTGATCTTTTTTGTGAGACTAAACATATGATGGCATTCAACAAAAAACGCTGAAACTCAAATGCCCAGGAGGGAATAAATTTGCTTTTTTATGCATTAATAGTGTCTCTTACTTTGCTAATTAACATTTCTGTAATCTTTAAATTTAAATTTACTAAATATAGTTTGATAGCAATATGATTATTGTAATTAAACATTTTTACCATGGACATATCATTCATCCTTGTAGTTGGTTGTAAATGTACAGTAAGCAGGCGAAATGCTGCTTAATGATGATGATATAAAGTTTGAGATTCTTAGGGTTTATTTCCTCCTCTTTGTGGCACTTTGGGTTTCCCCAGACTGATAATGATGCTACAAATTGAGGCAGGATGCTGCACCGATGATGCTGACTCCACAGACGGGCCTGGAGGAGTTAGTTGTGAGGTTTAGCCAGGGGAGTAATTGCCTAGTTTCTGATCCCGTGTTTTATTTGACTGGTTGGGTCTCAGTTCTATCTCATCCTTAGCCAGATTCCTGGGGATTTAGGGATTTGAGAATAAGAGGAGACTTTTGATGATTCTCTGTATGGTGTGTTAACAGCAGATTATCTCTGATTAAGGCTTACCTGCCCTAAACTGGCTGCTCTGCTACTTTGCTTTTCCTCATCATAAGCTTCTTAGACTCTTTCGTTTAATCATTTGAATCAGAAACGGTAAAGTTTTTAATCTCATGGGGTTTTTTTATTGCCAAAAGTATTTTAAGCTGTCAGCAGTTCCTTCTCTCCTGATAGATCAATGTCACATAATGGTGATGCTTCCTTTATGCCAGCAGATTTTAGATAGAAAAGAAGCATGTCGGTCTTCTTAATGTTTGTCTCTCCAGCATTTTTCACATTCCTTTTCACACTTGTAATGTTATACCTGTTTTTATTTTTTTTCTTCAGGTGCTCTGACCCCAACAGGGCGTCTGATGGTGGAGTTTCCACTCGACCCCGCCCTCTCAAAGATGCTTATTGTGTCTTGTGACATGGGCTGCAGTGCAGACATCCTCATCATCGTCTCTATGTTGTCTGTGCCAGCCATCTTTTACAGACCTAAGGTTTGTGCTTTGCTAGCTGGTACTTAGTAGCTTTCTATTTGTTTGAACTAAAAGTGAGACTCAGACAAGAAAACAACCAGAGTGTCACATCTGGACACTGGGGGCCACATTTCATCATATACTGTGTGTTATGACCCAACAGGCATACATTTTAGTATGAATTTGCAGTAATGTAGATTAAGTGTGTAATTTGTGTGTGTGCGTGCGTGTGTCACTACTTAGGAGGGGTAATTTTAGCGATGAATGCACAAGTGATTTTCACACATTGTTCACTAAATCTGTTCATCTTTTCACCTTTAGTGCAGAATAGCAACGTATCTGCATGTGCTTTTGAATTTTAGCTGTGTGACTATTTTTATTCCCTTCTGAGATTCAGATCTATTTTGAACTAAAAACGTTTTTGCCTCTTCAGGGTCGTGAGGAAGAAAGCGACCAGGTGAGGGAGAAGTTCTCAGTCCCTGAGAGCGACCACCTCACATACCTGAACGTTTACATGCAGTGGAAGAACAACAATTATTCCAGCATCTGGTGCAATGATCACTTCATCCACACCAAGGCCATGCGCAAGGTCAGACTTGTGTGTTATTCATCCAAACTTGTTAAATTCCCACTGGACAATATTTTTATGTGTGAATTGTACAGATTAATTTGTGAATACTTCCATTTCCAGCCCATTTCATGTGACTTTCACATGTAGTCCTTTATAACATCATGTAGCCAGTGTAGATTTTTATCTGTTAGCCATGTGAATTGGTTTTACTTCCACTTCCAATGCGTTTCCTTTATTTATTGTATTTTTTTGTTCAGGTGCGAGAGGTGCGTTCCCAGTTAAAGGACATCATGGTTCAGCAGAAGATGAACCTTATGTCCTGTGGCTCAGACTGGGACATCATCAGAAAGTGTATCTGTGCTGCTTACTTCCACCAGGCAGCCAAGCTCAAGGTACTCTCTGCGCTCCGGGTTCTCCTCAGTTAATATGTTAGGCCCAGCGGCGGCCAGTTGTGGCAGATTTATAGCAGCATAATTACAGAGTGGTGAAATATCCCCCCTGGCCTCACATTAATACAACGCTAAAATCTGAAAGGGAATTTAAAGTCATGACTATATAATCATGGTTTTCAGTTTGACTTACGAGTAGCCAGCCAAACCAAGCAATCATATTAAACTTGGATATACTTTAGATTTTTTTCTTCTGCTGTCTAAGCCAAGTTGAGAAGCATATTAGCCTGCATGACCTTCTCTGCTTTGACCTTATGGTGCACCCTGAAACGCAGGCACATTTAAACTCCGGTACAGACTCTTGTATGGCAATTTATTAGTTATTTATGCATATATTTGTTCACAGGGCATTGGTGAATATGTGAACGTGAGGACAGGCATGCCATGCCACCTCCACCCCACCAGCTCCCTGTTTGGTATGGGCTACACCCCCGACTACATCATCTACCATGAGCTTGTGATGACTACAAAGGTAAACGCATGCGAAAGCAAAAGAACGATAAAGTTAAAAACATCAATTATAGATGTTTTTGAGTTTGAACTGTGTGCTTTGTTTTGCAGGAGTACATGCAGTGTGTTACTGCTGTGGACGGAGAGTGGCTGGCGGAGCTGGGACCCATGTTTTACAGCATCAAACATGCAGGAAAGAGCAGACAGGTACGTTTGGGAAAGGTTGATGCTCATTTATTTTCAAATTTGGCCTACAATACAAAAGTAAAATGTTTATAGATATTTTTCTATCAGTGAAGGTGTGCAAGAATGTTCTGTCTCCCAAATGATGGCAGAACTGTTTATTTGTGACTTCATTGGTAATATCGTTTATAAATAGCAAATTTTCACACGTCCCTTGTTGCTACTTGTTACATATATCCAAGGGTTGTGATCAGTACTGCCAAAAAATATAAAACCTCTTAATTACAAAGGTATATTAGGATTTAGGTCTGGGGTAAGGTTATTATCCTAGCAATAACATTTTGTGCTGTTCCCTCAACATGAGAAGATCTTTACCCAAGAAAGTAAATCTATACAGACATGGTGAAGTTAGATGTAAAAGAATGGAAGCTCTTTCCTCTTTAATAAAATATTTTATCCTACGCTACTTTTTCTCAAAATGAATTCAAAATGAATTCCTGGAATCAAAATCTCATGGAATCATAGTGATCGTTGCAAACTATGGATTTGGAAAAGGATGTTCAAATAGTTGCATAAAGGTTTAATATGTGCATCTTTCACTTCTCTCAATATACTCTACAGTAGGGCTGCACAATATATTACATTATTGAATTTCATTGAAGCTTGAAATTCAATAAATATCAGTTAATATTAGCTGCACCAGTTGATCGAAATCTGACATGTTTTTCTTACGCATCTCTATGCATCGTTTTGAATCTATAGTGTTTTAGTTAGGCTCACTTTGCACTGGTGGTACAAAACATTGTATCTGGGAAATTTGGAGGGCATTATAACAGCTTTAGAGAATTTCAAGGGTCAACATCCACCATGTTAAGGAGAAGCAGTTGCAGTGAAGCTTTGCTGTTGCCCTACAGGTGAAGAATGGGTCTGAGAATTCTGTCAAATGTCTTGTTGGGAGGACTCTCTCAAAGTAACCCTTACATAAGTGCCAAGACGCAGGTTTCACAGTGGAACATTTTGCTACTCTACCCACTGACACAATAATACTTCCTGTGCTCCTCCACCTGTCTGCGTTGCTCCTGTAGGAGAACCGTCGGCGGGCCAAAGAGGAGCTGAGCAACATGGAGCAGGAGATGGTCCTGGCTCAGGAGCAGCTGAGGGCGCGTCGAGAGGAGCAGGAGAAAAAGAGCAACGCCGGCAGTGTGAGGTAAGTGAAGCGTCTTCACCACATAGCCCTCAACTAGCAGGCGTTCCTCTCGGCCTCTCATTTGCCATGCACTGTCAAGATTAGAAAGGTTTAATTTACCTTCCTCTCTGCCTACCCACGTCTCCACCCTGCCGTCGCCGTCCTCCTCTCCCACTCTCTCGACTCCACCTTTCTCACTCTTCGTGATGAGCTTGTCTCACCTCTGGTCCCTCCAGACGAGACAAAAAGAAATAATATTGACTCCAGGCTGACCCCCATTACTGCAGCAATTTAAATTGTGCCACAGCAGAACAGAGAAAAGGAGGGGAACGTTCGTTTTCAAATTAAACCAAAAAATTAATTTCACACCCATCTGCGAGCCTCACACAGAGAAATGGGGCTATAAAGACTGATTTAAAAAGAACTTTTACTGTTAATTAATCAGCTGGTTTATCTGCTCCGAGTTTAGTGTGACAGATACGTTGAAAATAATCACACTGGAGTCTTAGGATTAAAAATTAGATTTAAGCGGGGGAAGTTGGTAATAAAGTTGAAAGCTCTCTTGGGTGTGTGTTGGTTCTTTGTCCTCCTGCAGGTCTCACTAGTGCCGTCTGTTTGAGCTCCCTGTTACCAGGATGGAATATTTGATCTGGTTTCCCTTGATCCGGCAGCTGCTCATCATCATTCTTCCTCCTATCAGTTAGTAAACAGCCCAGCGACTAGAGCTGGGCAGAAATATAGAACCATTTTGTGTGACGAAAGGGAAATGAGGTCTTTGTTGTTCTGGACTAGATTTAAAGGGAGATTCTTTTAAATCTGATTCAAATAGTAATAGCTAATTATACCAACAATGTTTGCACAAATAAAAATATTAAATTTATGCCTATAGATTTCAGCATTTTTTCGTTTTGATATAAATAAATTGAGCTCAATTTATTTATCGATGTTGGGAGGAATACAGTAAAATCTTAAATGGATGTGGATTGTTTTGAAAAGGCAAATTAGGCATTTCTGGGAAAGTATGAGATACATTTCTACCCAGTGTTGCAACGCTTAACGAGAGAGATGTGTACCCAGTTGTGGAGTATTTTTTCTATAGAGGGATCCACAACAATCTCCCAAAGTAATCAGGAGCGACAAGGGGTGGGAATATTTTGGCACTTGGAAAATCGATAAAATGTGATTATAAATCGAATATCATAGACAATTTCAATCTTTCCTATCGTTCTTTTCAAAAAGTGAAACTTATTTATTACATAGATTATTTAGACACCTTTATTTCTGCTATTTTTGATGATTATGGTTTACATACACACTTTTTCTTTCCTTTAAACTTTCTATGAATAGATTTGGATACAACAGTCTGTGAACAGTCAGTTTCTGAGTGTAGAGCTCCTGACCCAGGAAGGCTCAGGAAACCTCTGCAGATGTTTTAATTTCATTAGCTGATGAGTATTTGTTCATTAATTGCTTCCATTATTTTGTTCTTGAAGAGAGATGTTTGTCTATCCCAACGTTTGTAGTTCCTGCTGCAGATGGTGGCTCTTACACCAGAAGCCCCATGATGTAGAGAAGCAATAGACTGAAGAAAGGCATCAGTTGGTGTTTAGGGTCAACAAAAATCTAACCATTCTTGTCGCACTGTTCATTCACTTTAGACATGCACAGAAAAACAGAAATTTGAATGGATGGATTGATGCATTAAGTTAAATATAGGTTTTAAAATCTATTAGGTCTTAATTTAGGTCAAAATAGATTTTAAAACACCTGAAATTTGACTTAAACTCACAGAAACCAAGTTTTCAAACAAAATGCTGGAAGATGAGACACATTTGCTGCTGTTCAGCTAATTCAGCCTGTTATTAATGGTGAAGCTCAGAGAGAACGGTTGCCAAGTTATTAAGGGGGGTCCCAGAATATCACAAGAATAGCTTTGGTGAAAAAGCCCCCAGTGGCAGAAAGGAGGTTAAGCCCTGATGGTGTAATTGCTACATGTATGTAGGCAAGAGGGAGACATGAGGGAAGTGTGGGCAGTGTCATTGTCACGTAATTAAAGATGATGGATTGTTTTGTCAGAGACATCAGAGTCTATGTCCCAACACTTTCCACTGAGACACCGCTCTGCCTTTTCACTCTCCTGTCCTGCTGCTTAAATGTTCCCATCCTGCTACACAAACACAGCCTCCTCCTCCCCACTTATTTTCTGAAACTCCAGTCTGGTCTCCAATGCAAGAAATATTTGGATAGAAGAATGAAGCAGGCAGATAAATATGACTTTATTTCAGTAAATAAATGTCTCATGTGCTATTATTCCCTCTTTCTTGATTTAGGGCAGTGAAAATCTGCACACCAGGGAGAAGAGAGGAGGCACCCATGACACCCAGACACACCCCGGCCCGCTTTGGACTGTAAAACTCACCTCGACTTCTTAGAAGACACTGCCATTCAAATCTGGACCACACTAGCGCAACAACAACATCCACAAAAAAAGAAAACATTTCACTTTCCATCTCCCTCCGGTCTCTTCTGCAGTTCATGTGTAGGCCACAAGAGTGAGAACTTGCATAAGGCTTGTATGAGTCCTAAACAACACTGAACCTCCCTCCACCTTCAGCGGCCACATGATACTAAAGGAACACAAGAACCACTGTTTTTATGTTCATTCTCTTTTTATATGCTCAACATTGACATTTGCCTGCTTGACAAAAAGTTATTTTACACTAGGTGTTGTACTAAAATCTTTTTTTTTTCTTAATTCTGTTGTCAGACTAAAAAAACAAACAAATTCAGTGTTGCTTCTTTGTGTAGTAGTTCTTGTGTGGTGGGTGGAACAGTGTTTATCACCTTGAAGGGCTTCTCCACAGACTGAAGCGTCATTCGAACTGTACTGTCCCATACAGCTGGATGGCAATGCACACAACTGTCATGCAGGCTTTGATGGTTGACCTTTTTTCTTCTTGGTGTTGAACTCGCTCCAACAAAGTAGTGCACTGCAGCATTGCTACTTCTTCATGTTAGCCGTTACAGTTTCATGGCTCTAATTTAAAAACACAAACAAACCTTTTGCTCTGTAATTTGTGCTGAAGAAAAATAGTTTTCAAGTGAATCATTTTGATGGACTCCCTTCCCTGCTCTCTCAGGTGGTTGAGATTAAAGATGCACCAATCAGGTTTTTCCTAGGTAAAACCAGTTTTTCTTCTCTTTTTATTTGTTAAAGAATTGCAAGAGGAAATGTGGTGCAGATTCTTTGATAAAAGTAGCAATAGAAAATGCAAGAGCTAAAAAAAAAAAAATCCTCATTTAGCTTTAATGTGTTACCTTTATCTGGCTTTTATTCATCTAAAAAAAAAATTACATGTTGATTGTTGGTGTGTTTAAAGACTGAAAATGGGGGGAGTTATTTTGTTGCATTTAAGGAATAGAGGAAAAAGCAGATGATCAAGAAAGGACATCTGATTCTGAACTGTGCCCAGTTGATTGGTTCATCCCTGGCTGAAATATAAAGCAGCTGTGGCTAAATTGTAAACATTGTGTTTGTTCTTCTATCTCATGCTTCTTTTAACAATTGATGTAAATGGAAGAAAATAAACATTACGTACGTTTTGTAATCTCAGACAATCTGATTTAATATTTTAGGTTCTCAAAGGTCTTTTTTTTTAGTGATATTTGATTAATGTGGGCACGTTTAGGTTGGCTTTGCGGTGGCACAAATGATAACTTAATAAGTGAAAGCGATGCAAATTTACCCCATAAATTGCCTACTTGCAGGTTCAGTGATTTATATTTACAGATGCACAAGCAAGAGTAAACAACGGTGGGTGATTAATTTACAAGTTCTCAGCTGTGCACATGCCAGCATGCCAACAACTGAATTATTTTCTTCTGCCACAACCTTAATTAGGCAGTAGAGAAAATAAGACTTCAACAAATAATTGTGGATAATGATCAATTGGGAAGTTATGTGGACTAAAATTAATTGGTTTTTGCCACAACAAATTATACATTAGGAAAACAGTAAATGATTTTATATAGCCCTCTAGGTACTTCTCTCTCATCTAATTATTGACAAGGTCTCCAAAAATGCTTGTTTTGATTTTTTTTGAGTGAACATACCAACATAAAAAAAGTTTAAAAAGCTGGAGCCTAATGATTATTAAAGCAATTCCTTGTAACAATAGCGAGAAAAAAAAAAAAAAAACTTTCAGTGAACCAACTTTCAAAACTTTATTGCACTCTGGAACTTGTTCTTTCAACAACCTTCATCTCACTAAGGTCTTGTTTTTGCAAAGAGAAGGGAACATAAAAATACAGCTCCACAATATTAATGGCTGTAATAAAATTCCCACTGTGTTTGTTTCCACAGTTTTGAGCAGAGGTGAAGGAAAATCAGAGGAAAGGAAAAAAGAAACCCACATCTGTCCTCCCATTTCTCAGATCACGCAACACATCTACCAATGTGATCCCTGTGCTTTTCAATGCCTCCAATGTGAAGATGTATCTTGTTTCTGGATTTGCCGAAGCTGTATGTAAAACTTCAGGTCACAAGACTGTTGAACAAAAGCTTGGATGATGCTCGGCTGTCTTTATCACAGTTGCACTTCGAAGCATCTGCTAAAACCTGCCTTTCCAACTGGCATGGATCCAGAAGGAAAGACAAATAAGAGCTCAGTAACTAACTATGTTTGTGTCTCAGCTGAATCCCACCGCTTCACTCCTTTCTTGTTGGTCAGTGATCATCTGTCTGCCGTAACCCTCATGCAAATAAGCACATTATGAATGTGCCCTCAACCCCTTCGGTTCTCTGAGTTTTTCTTGATTGAGTGTGGCAGGTGGAGGAGGGGACGGATATAATGGACTCCACCAACTTTAATGAGACAAATCTCAGCTACAGGCTGACATTTTGAAATAGTCCTTGTGAATGACAGTGTCAGCAGTCACCTTTACTACAGCTTTCCGGAGAAGGGCCCTGTAATGATAGAGAGAATTAAAATGGCCTCCAAGGCGGTGTGGATAGGAGCTGCAGGATTAGGTGCAGAACCACGCCTCTTAAACAGGCTCCTCTGCCACACCCGGATGATTAAAGCTGCCGCTACGTAAGAGGCATCTGTCCCCTGCAGACTACATATTCTCGGCCCGAGACTTGATGAAGAGATTATGCTGATGTTAGATGTTGACCACTGAGAGATTTGTTGAAATGAGTTGTCCCTCATGTTAACTGCCCTTCCCGCTGGTTCAAAGTCTGCTGGCTGACAGCGACGAGCTCCACTGCCATTACAAACTTAATAAGAGCAGAAGCGAGATTGATGAGAAAAACAGAGGCATCAAGTGCTCTTTTAATTAACTCGTGTCCCATAATGTTGCCAGGACAAAGGCACTGAGCAAAGAATGAGACATTTTCTTTTCCCCACTACCCCCTTTTTTTTTGTTTTGTTGCCTCGCTCACCAGCAATAATGAACAGCCTTCTGGGACCCAATTACATCCAAGGCTGCATTAGGAGCTCAGCGGGCCCAGTGGAAACTTCAGCTGAGTTCGCCCTTATCCCCCTCCCTGCCTCCACATGCTGTTACCCTGCTGGAGATGGCCTTCACTTGATTGAATTTTGAATGTTACACAGCCCCACACCTCACCCCTTGTTTTTTGTAGTCCTTTACGTTCAGCGGGTTTGAACCCACGTGTGGTTTATGATGGAAACGGGAGGGCATGTATGCTCGTTGTTAGCTGTCCTTCACTTTATAACTGCTTTTTGTGATAGAGTGGCTTTCAAATCAGTGTGCGATGGCCAGCTGGAGCATTAATGCCTGTTTGTGTGTTGCATCCCTGTGACTAACAGCATGTTCACGGGGGGAAAAGAGATTAAAACCACTGAACTGTGATATTTTTGAACTGAATAAACACAGACAGCAGGGGATGTATAAGAAAAATGAAACAAAACAAAAACTTCCCGCGAAGACGAGTACATACTTTTTGCCTCAACGATATGTTTCTTACTTTGCAACAAATATAATTATTTTAAAAATTAAATAAATATATAGTGTGTTTTATTAAAGCTTGCTCAATTTGGTACCCCACAAAATCCTGGTCTGGGAATAATGTCACACCCACTGCTAACCTTTTTGGTGCAGCAGTATACTATGTTAACATATTTGTCTCCATGTCATGCATTAAAGGACTGCCACAACATGTTTAAAAATAGAAACTACACAGAAGGTTACTATTTGTGTCAGAAGACGGCTGGTTGGATACAATCAGAGTGAAAAAGTACAAATGTTTTCTGATGAGTAATACATGTATTTCACCTTTACCACTTAAGCATACTTAAGTTACTTTGAGGTCTGCCAATTGACAGTTTAGCTTATGAATATTCATTTTCTCTTTATTGACGCTATTTGAGTATCGAACTATATGGTCAGTGATGTCACTGACCATCCATTGCAACAAAATCTTTGAAGCTGGAAGCCCTCTTTGAAATCACTGTAATCATTCCCAAGACCAAAGTTCTCAGCAGACTGGTGTTGAGGTCTATTTTTCTTATTTATTTTGATTACTTGTCACACACTGACACAATCTGGAGCTGCAGCGCTTTTGTTTTATGCAGAAATGGGGTTTTTTCACCTTTTGAGTTGATACAAACATTTTCCCCCCAATTAATCAGGATAATTATGGAACTTTAGAACAGCTTGGGACTAAATGAAATGATGTAAAACATTAAATTTATCATCAGACTCACAATTTGCAAGTGGTATCAATTATTTTCAACTTTTAACTGTATACAACTAAAAAGTTTTAAAATCCTAATAGGAGTTGCCTATGTCATTATGTCAAAGTGTCATCTTAATCTTTGTGTCTGAGCTCTGGCCCAGTAATATTCACTACACCTGCATGACGTGTCACTAATCTGCAGGTAGTGTAGATTTCCGACACTACCTGCATATATATATATATATATTCCTATTTATTATGAGTCCATGTATTGGCAAATATCAGTTAATCCTTTGCAGGATATCAATAGCATGATATAGAAGGATAAAGATCACATCTAAACATGATATTATGGAAAGATCCAAGGTATTGAATAACAATACTTGGTAAGTTTTAGTTTTCTCGGACACTCAAAGTGTTGAATATTGACATTAATGCTGGAAGTATTTTAAATATGACTTCAACCACGAAAAGGTACCAAGTCATCTGTGTGTTAATACTAAATAAATCCATCCATAGTGCCACTAAGTCTATAACTGACCTCCTATCTCACACCATTTTAAAATTCAATTTATATTTTCTACAATCTTCTCCTGCAGGTCTGCTGCTGGTAGAAAGCAACACTTACAAATTTGTTGGGAAAACTGTGTAACATTACATAGTTGAACACTTTTATTGTAGAAATTAAGGGGGGAACTTTGTTTTACTCGTGTCAGTTTTAAAACAACAAAGATACATTTGCAGGGAATCAAATGGCAAGAAATGGGGGAGCGTTGTGGCATCCAGTCCTGCTTTCAAAGGTCCATTGTCTTATCCCAAACCAGCACTTTGTGTGTACTGTACTACCAAGCTTGATCTACTTCCCCATGGAGTGCATAGTTACTAACAGCTCATCCACTATTGCTTAGGGGTCTTATTTTGTTCTAGAAGAAAGACTTTATACTGTCAAACTCAGACATCCCAAGTGATTGAAGGCCGATGGGCATGGAACTCTCAGAGCTGCCCTCAGAGCTGCAGCGATGCCTGCTTGTGGTGGGTGGAGTGGAAGAACAAAGGTAGACTTGTTAAGGGTTTGATACCTTTATTATTCTTTTATTTTGCAGAAATTCCTTTTCTATCTGGCCAGACTCATTAAGATTTTGGCTGTTTTGACTTGTGGGCATTTTACTTTAGGAGTAGTTTCTGGGTGCTACTTAAGCATACCTTCTTTTGTAGATGTCAACATACAGAAATGCAATAATCACAATAAAGATCAATATATAAAAGATAAAAGTACAACATAGTGCTTTAAGGTACTCTGACATTAATCAGAAAAACTCAAAGTCTTCACAGAACAATTAGCCTGTGACTGTGATTTCACAGCCTTTATTCACTGTTCATTTTATGTATTTTTTAATATTACACCAATTGAACATGTTTTAGTTCTTTTCACTGATGATTGAAGGTCATTATAATACTAAAAGTAGAATCTTCTCAATCGTAGTAATTTCCAAAATGTTAGAAATGTCTCCAAAGGGCAGAGTCCCCTCAGGGATAAGGTCTTCAGAAGAAAGTTTTCCAACTCTGCAACTATAATAGCAGATAAAAAACAAAGGCTATGAGATTTTGATTCATCTGCTGCCTCTCTCCTCTTGCAATCAGCATTCCTCTTGTAGTCAAATACCTGCAAAAGAACAAGAAACATTCCAGTAACTGGATGATCAAAGATCACAAAAGGCTGTTAGAAACAAAAGATCTTCATCTGTATTTACAGATTATAAAGGCTGGGACTCTGTTTTCTTTTACTTGCTGTTGTCGAAACTCAATTTTGTAATTTAAGCAGTAATACCAGTTTTTGTTCTGGTTGTAAGTGGATCCTCTCCCTCCAAAGTTTTTATTTATTTATTTTTATTAAATATTTAATTTGAACCCTTTCTTGAAATACCACAAATGAAAAGAACAGTCACATTGTCTTAACCAGTGCAGAAAATCTTTTCTCAGTCAGTAGTAACACAGCTTTAAATATTGTGCAAAATTTAACAAGATAATGAATGCACTTATTTGCAAAACATAACAATTAGTGAACTGAAAATGCTTCAAAGGCAGTTTAAAATACTGTATTATGACTTGGTATGTTTACAGAGTTTCAATATCATTTTGGTCCATTTTTAGAGGAATACAAACTGTTTAACTGTACATGCCTGTTACAGTCTATCTCATTGCACACAAACACATCACCTGAAATTTCCAGCAGGTGTGGTGTCACTGAGGCCTGGTCGATATTCAGACACTTCAGGGAGGAAACACTGACTGTCAACAGGGGAAAAAAAGGAAAATCACAAAAATTAACAATTTTGCCAAAGTCCCTTGACTGCAAAAGGTTGTTAGGCTCCTTTTTTCGTCAAAACATTCCCTTATTACATGATTGGTTGATGGCGTTTTCATTTGGAAAACAGGTCTGTAAGGAGACAGAAATTTTAACAGAATGCAAATTTGCTCTGCTTATTCTGGCTAAGCTTCAACAGCATCCCAATCCCACTTAAGCTTCTTGTTGACCGCGTCTGCCAGCTTGCTGTACACAATTGGCTCCTCAGCCATTCTGACTGCATTGTTAATGTCTAGCCTTTTGTATGGCTCAGTTCCACCGGAAAGAAAACATCACACGTGCAAAATTATTCCACAACTCAGATAATTAGCTGAAGAAACAAACCCGATTGTGAACTGCAATATGCCTCGGTGACATTAGAACTTTTAAGCATCGCGAGAGGAAAGATTTGAATGCCAAGAGAAATGGGCTTATCAAATAAAGCTTGAAAATGTGCAGTGAATGAAATGAGTCAATCATTTTAATGTGGGATGGAAGCCCTGGGGAGAATAAATAAGCAATAGTCACATCATGCAGGGAGAACAAATGAGCATGGTACACAATTAGGCAGGGTCACATTCTGCCAGAGCTGTGAGCGTGGGATGAGCTAATAAGCTGTGTGAGGGAGTCTGTCGGCTTGTGTAAATGTACAGGAAGATAAACAGGAAGCACAAGATAAAAAAGGGGGATCCACAGCCCTCAATATTCGGATGTACAAACCAAGACAGCCAGACACACAGGCTGCAAGTCAGGTGGGACACAAAGATAAAAGTCCGAGGGGCTGGTGCAGAAGAGGTGGGCTAACAGTCGACTTGCCATCGGGGGCAAGCAGACATGCAGACAGACAGATCAGCGGGCAGGTATAACAACCAAGCAAACAAAAAGACAAGCAGTGCCTCAGAAGGATGGAGGCACAAAGTTTTCAAAGGCGACTTATAGTTATTAACTATTCAATCACATAAAGGAGAGCTGAAGGCGTGAAAGGTTGCGGACCGAAGCACTTTTGCTTCAGTGCATTAAGAGCCTGGTCCGGCACTCGGGGCTGCGTGAAAGAGAAATGGATTGCCTCCCAGGAAGATGACTGCTCAAAGGGGTAGGCTTTTTCTCCTTAATAACAGCAATCTGCTGTGAAAATCTAATCCCAAGTACCATTTACACCGAATCTCGATAACTTCTGCTCGAAAAAGCATACAATATGAATTTTTCAGACCCCGATATACAAATAAACACAACAAGCTCTGCCATCAATCAAGAGACAGCCTCAAAGCAACAGAACAACAATAGCAAATTGCTAATGAATATCGTGCTGCTCGACATTCACAATTTAAAATAGCATAGATATTTTACACTGGCTGAAACGAAAATACAATTCCTCGCAAGAACATTAAACACTTTTGCTCAGTCAGAAATGGGTGTAAATAACCCATATGGTCATGAAAATGTAAGTAAATAAAATAAAAATCTATGGTGATAATGTGAGTGACATTCTGAAAACGACAAGCGCAGCATGAAAACTGACTATGAGATGAATTAATAGCTTCATCTTTGCCATAACAGTCAGATATGGATGCCGCCTTTAAGCTCTGTCCTCTGCCTTTTGCTGCCCTAATTCCCCCTCCTCAGTGGCGGATAAGAGGGATCAGAAATACATCCATATGCATGGACAACTATCTGCAGAGGGGATGTAAGGTCTCAGGCTGGCCAGCTTTTTGGAAAGTACTGGTAATGACACTTAATGAAAGCTGGGAGTCGGACGCTGAGGGCAATAGGCTGGCTGTGTTATTTCCTCAGCCCCCGCCACGCATCCAGACCAGACCAGGCCTTTAGATATCATAAATAAGCAAACATGCTGCGTGAAAATAGATGTGCTGTTTTCCTAGCTTCTCTTTTTCTATTCCACTCCTTATTTATCTGCGCATAATTCCTTGTGTCTCTAGTTTGTTTGTAAGGCCAATGCTCCAATTATTGCTCCCCGAAGATTTTTGAAATGTTGCAAAACATTAGCTGAACATTGTTCCAGTAGTCGTAATCGGCTGGGTTTCCAGCTGGCTTTATCTAATGTGGAACACCCGCTTATAAAGAATGCTGGAGGTTTTGCTACATCTTACTACTCTCCTTATATTACTAAATATGGCTTATGGCCCCTCTGCAATGAAAACGCTAACTTGCTCATTCTAGCCCAAGTTACGCTGTCATCTTCTTAATTGGTCTGGATGACATACAAAGACATGTGCCTCCTGTGATGCAGGTGATCCAGCTGAGGGTGAGATGAGAAGGGTGCTTGTGTTGAAAGGAGTTGTGAGGTTCAAAGTAAACAGAAGGAATGAGGGGATAGAGAGGCTCTTCTTAGCACAAGCCCCTAATCAGTACAGTCAACACACGGCAGATTGGGTTCACAGCTTTCTCTTCGTACTCTCACGCCGCTTCTGTCCTTCTATCACCAAAACCGAATCCCTTCAATCAGCTCCAATTTCCCTGCTTTCAATTTAAGGGGATGTGGGATAAGAATGTATTGCAAGAAAATGCCAGGTAACACAAGCTGGGCTTACTCTGAGGCAAGGAGATTCTGGCTGAGGAAAATTACATTTTTTTTGGCCGTAAGATATGATTCCATCAATAAGCAACCCTTTCAAAAGCAACACATTGAATTCATATTTTATTTAGAAAGAGTTGAAAGTTTCTGTTCTGCCATAGGTTGGGAGATGTGTCCTGTGGGCTGTCAGTGACCAGTAACAGAGACACTTATGGAGAGTTCTTGGGTTTTCATTGTGGAAAGTTTGTAAACTCTGGAGGACCAAATTACCCCAGGGAGTAGAGACATTTTTCTCCAGTGCCTTTCATTGTCCTTTGATTATAGATTCTCTTTGTCAGTCTCAACATTTCCCAGCAGAAAAGTGTCTTCAGTGTTAACAAGCTTTTGCCATCAGTCATCAAAGGAGCACACAGGTTAGCTGCAGCCGAGCAGACTAAAGAGAAGGTCATTGTGGGTGAAGAACAAGAAATGTGCTAAATGTGTTTGTATGTAAAGGAGAACCTCTGCTCTAGCAGGGACATGGTACCACGCCTTCATTAGCGACAGGACCCAGAGGTTCCACCAGGGAGGATGGTGGCATTTCAAACACTAATGTTTTGGCTTTCCAAGACTCCTGGGCTGCTGATTTTACAGCCACAAAAAACTGACCATTAGTCAAACAAACGCATCAAATCCTATGCTAATCCCAGGGCAAGAAAAAAATTCTCCACCATGACAGACAATAGAGTCCTCGGAGTTATGAAGCATCTTTGTTTTTCGGTGTCTGTGATGTGTTGCTGAGTGTTTCTATTGACCTGTGTTTTAGATGAGCCACTCCAGGAACGCTTCTGCTCTGCCTGAAAGCTTTCTTCTTTGTCACTGAGGTCTCTGGAGTCGGCCAAAGTAAAACAGGGAACATGTAGTCACAGATGGCTTGTACAGGCTTGCTGTTCCTCTTTTGGGAGAGGAGCAAAGCCAGGAGTATCACAGTAACGAGATGATGGACTCCATACGTTGACTGAATTTCAGCCCTTCAAGCAACTTTTGTTCTTGAAAAGGAAGAAAATTATTCTTTGGTACTAGTAAAACTAACATCAAAATAATCTAAAACATATACTGTTCTCATTTTCTGTTTCAGTAAACAGCAGTTGGACTGTATAAATCTGTTGAATAACTTTTCATGTTGTATAGCTGCAATATAACTGCACTTTCCAAAGCAAAAAGGAAACAAGTACTGACAAGTTATCATTCTGTGACCAGCAAGATATCAAGATTGTTTAAAAATATTCAGTATTTTTGAATTTGTAAGTAAAAATATTCTTATATATAGTGATTGAAAACACTGCACATTTTTCCCACAACAAAATGTGAGGGAAATTATGAAATTTATTATTGAGCTACAGAAAGTTAATAATAGAGTGTTTGAAAATTGTAATGTTTGCATTTGTACTTTATCAACGTGACAGAAAATGCTTGAGAATGTAGCTTCTCTTTGAATATCTGGGCTAATATTTAGATGGAAATATGTTGAATAGTGGGGACATTGTGATGATGGGAAAGATAGTAAATTGTCAGGAAAATGTGAATTATTTCTAATCAATATCTACAGCTGTAATATCAAAATGAGATTTTCCTGATGGCGTACAGTGAGCAACTCTTCCAGTCTAGGGTGACTGAACAACAATTTCACAAATTGTCTGCTTTTCTTGGTTTTACCTCAGAAACAGCATGTTTAATATCCTGCCACAAGTTCTTTGTTGTACTAAGGTCCAGAGACGGGGATGGTCACTTTTATCATGCTAACAGGTTCAAAATGCTGCTTCCCTACTGGTGTGTTTTAGGTTGATCTTTTGTTGAAACACAAATTTCAAGGGCATTTACTTTTTGGCATGAGACAACACGACCTCTTCAGGTATTCTGAAATATCCAGACTTATACATGATCCCTGCTGTGTGAATTGACCTGACACTATAGTGCGAGAAACATTCCCATAGCATAATGGTACATGTACTGTGGTTTGAATTCAGCTGGTATGCTGTCTGATAAACTGTCTACACCTGCAACATTGCTTCCATCAGTCCAAAAAAGGGTCACCATTTCACTTCAATCCATTCAATGTTTTCTGGAAAATTGTAATGTATTCAGCGCATCAGGTTATTTTTTCAGCGATAGGATTTTGCACGGGCTTATTGCCAATAGCTTGGCTAAACTTTGATCAATTTGAATAGAAGTTTTCAGTTTTTTTCTATGTGTTTCTGGTTTTGATTTCCATTTAAGAGATTTGACATCCATTAAGCACAGTCTCCTTTAATTTTCTGCAATACTTCACTTTTGTAACCACCGGCTTATTTAAAGTAAACAGTTCCTCAGAAAAATGTAAAGAGTTTACTCAGATTTTTAAAGGAATGCACTACAACCAGTCTGTAAGACATTCACTGCCTTTGTCTTAAAATAAGAACAACCAGTTTGACTTCTGTTGTCAAAATAAGCTCTTAAATTAGATTCTAAATGGAACCAATTTGAACAGGCAAAATGTTCTGTGTCAGCTAAATCTGTGTCAACTATGCAAAATAACATACATGTCATGACTGTTGTGTCTGTTCTCTATTACACCTATTGGTAATATAGTTACGTAGAAATAACGTTTCTGCCAAAAACAGTGGTAGTGATGATGGACTACTGTTAGCTTAAATGCTACAGTATAGTGACATCAAATCTTTTTAGTCACAGTTCAGCATTAAGCACTGTTATAAACTAAACTAAGCAAACATATTCATTGACATTTATACCTAAAATGAAGCTGGAAGAGATGTGAACAACAATACTCTGTTTTTACAATATACCTTTATTTTCCTTCAAGCTCAGGCTTGAGACCAATGATCTTAATCTGATGAGCTCAATCTGATGAGAGCAAGCTTTGAAAAATACAAACACTGAAACTGTGCATTAAAATCTCCTGTGCATCACAGAGTAACAGTCACTACCACACTTAAGCCATTGTTTTATTTTCAATTTTTAAGAGTTTGGTTCTAAGAGGGAATAATATGTAGTTTATGATGTAGATTAAAGTAGTCTGTTTGAGAGAGTAAAGCAACCTTGGGGGCACAGCTGTTGCTGCGAGACATGATCATAACCTTTATTAAAATAAAACAACCCTCCCACACTGCCACTAATGTCTACACCATACATGGTCTCATTGTATGCTGAACACACACAACAGCCAGGAAGGAGATAAAACATAATGAAAAAATGTATGAGCGAAACAAAAAGGAAAAAAGCTAAGCTAAAAATAAAACACATTTGCAAATAATTGGGATTTCAGAGATTTATGTGGAATTACAAGGAATCATACTTGTTAGATCGGAGATATTGTGTAAAAACTATTTTTGAGCTTAATATATATATTTAATGCCATTCCCTCATCAAAAACATACCTGGAGGATTACTTTGATTCTGTCATGTATGTTTGAGAAATCCTTTGAATTCCCGTGGCAACCATTCAGGGTGCCTAAACGCTTGCTCGTACAATGGGCCGCCTTCTGGAGCTGCAGTTTCCTGCCAAGCTTCTGCCTCACAGAGCAGTACTCCCAAACACGTTTCAGTCTCCGCTCAAAGAATCTTGAGGCTTTTATAACTAAACCTAAACCTAAAAGTTAAAAAGTGATGAGCAAGGAGTGATACACTTTTCCAAATTACACAGCCTGGGATAATTTTGTCAAAGCGCAGCGCAAAAACATTAAAGTCAGAGAAGTTTTAGAATAAATAAATGGAAATCCAAAGTTATTGTGTCTTTTATAAGTCACATTTGTCTCTTTTACTCATTGATTCACTCACAAACTTTTATGGGAGACAGAATTACAAGGACGATAAATGGCCTGTGCTTGTACTGCACTTTATCAAGTCCAGAGGACACCAAATTATCCCATTCATGTGCATATTCGCACACTGATGGTGGTTAGCTACTACATTGTAGCTACAACCGCCCTGGGCCAGCCTATCACCTACAGAATAACACCTTACTTATTCTGCTGAATATGCCCTCCTTGAAAGTACAAGTCCCAAAAACTCTTAGTGCCACTAAGAAAATCTGTGGCTGAAATACATAATGAAACTATTTCTCTGTGGAAAGTGAATAAAGTCATATTCAATAAGTTTGAGTATGTGTTCCAATGAGACTTGTTAGAAGTTAGAAGTTCCTTTTGGAAATGCCAACCTTTAAGCAGGTAGTAACCATAATTTTTATTGAGCTGACATTACTGTATTTATTTACTTTATTGGTCTGATGTAATACTCTAAACTTAAATGTTGTGTTTTCATTTAGTAAGTAAAAAGTAATCATAAATATTACAAATATTTATGAGTGTATGTGTAATTATCTAGAAATTTTGTTTCACTTATTAAATTACTGAAATAAGCAATTCAGTAAATGTATTTGTGGGTCTGTAAGATGATCATCTTACATACCAATCTGTAAGATACAAGTATATCTTGTATCTGTAAGATATAATTCTGATGTCTTATCAGAATTATTATCTGATATAATTCTGTCTTTACCATTGAATCTAATTTCATATTATTTTATAGATAACTCATTGCATGCTAGATTGATTGCAATCAAAAATATTCTTAACACATAACAGAACATTTGTGGTTAAGAGGTTGAATCATAAGTTAAACTTTATTGTATTATAATTCAAACTATCAGTCACTGGGGACTTTTGTCAGAGCCGATGCTCCTTTTTAACTCAGTATTGTGAGCAGGAGATGCAAGACAACACGAAAATGCCGTTTATCTGAGGGCTGTCACCTTCTTAATACTTATTGGAAGAGCCATTAGTTCTCAAACAATGCCCAGTTCTTTCTCAGATGATGAAAGTAATCATTTTTAATAACAATAATGCATTTTCCATCTTCATTTTTCTTTTTAATAATACTGTTTGCATACAGGTTGTCAGACTTGTTATGTTTTGTATATTTCCATTGTGAGGCTGCCACCAAATGGGAATCCATCTTACAGTCGAGATTATACACTGGCACACGCTTACTTCACAGATTTACTTAAAAAATATTTACTATATAATTTGTAAAGACAGTCCATACTCATTGTGGGTCTCTATTTCCCTGAAAGCTTCAGCCCCACAGCCATTTTCTACTCGTCAGAGAAGGTGACTGTGAGTACACCACTACCATCACAATGACCTTTCCACAAGCCTGGGGAGCAAGCAATGCAGAGGAGAGGCAATAAAAGTAATGAAAGAAGCAAAGGCAATTAAAGTGGTGTGTGTGAGGGGAGCATGGCAGAGATGAGCCTAAGTGGAGGCAGCCCTGGAATGCTGTATAGCTCCATATCCCCCATAATCCCTGTGTGATCGCAGATCAGCCCCAGTCTGATCATCCACCTGCAGCATCCACCAGCTAAGCCATTAAAAAAAAGCTCAGCCATGCACATACTTTACACACAAACACACACACATTAAAGTGATCAGACAAACACAGACATGCACACAGGAAATTTAATTACAATAGATGCCACACAATATCCACTGCAAAACAAAGGGAGGAAACAGCTAAAAATATATTATCAAACACATTCAGGCAGAAACACTAACATGCCATCTCTCACATATTCAACACTCGACTAGTAAATGAGTGCTCTTTCCAGCCCACCGCAGTGCAATTCCTCCATGCAGCCAGCAAGAATCATTAATGCCCTTCTTCTGATGCTCCCACACAACCAACAGCAATTATTTCTAAAAGCAAAAGTGAAAACAGAAATCACAAAAAACATACATGGCACATAATCATTATTATTATTATTTTGTCAGGTTGGTTGTGTGGGGTATTGAGGAGGGGGCAGAATCTTGGACTTCATCTTCTCTAGCGCAGTTTACTTTCTGCAAAATGACAATAATGCTTTTCCTAAACCAATTAAGAGGCTGCAGCGTTGTTGTTTCCATGTGACATTGACAGCACTTAAGAAAGCTGATGGTAGGCTTTACAGTTCAGCCTGAAATCTGCTCTTGACTCTAGAGTCAGCCAGCAATGCAGTCTAAGAGACACATGTCTAAGCAATCATACAAATGCTGTCACTCACATCAGTAAAGCAAATGGCACTGCAGAGCAAAGATCGAGTAGAAATATGTACATAAGGACGTGCAAACTGGAACAAAGATCTAACAAACAAAAGACGAAACAAGCACTTAGGCTTCCCAATTGTCTGCATTTAACAATACTTGCCACTCAGGCTTGTGGAGAAAGACTTCATTATCTAATCAGCTTTTGGAAAGCACAGAAGGTCACAGTTGTATGAAACAAAACAAGTTACAATTTAACCAATAAAATCTGTATAGCAATTTTCAATCATGTCAACATGACTGTTTTTCTGGTTACTGTTAGGAATATTGTATCTGCAGTTCATAATCATTTAGTGTTTTTACAATATTTTAATTGCATAACATAATATATTACAGAAAGTGTTTACACCATGTATTTACATGCTACTGTGTAGCATTCAGGAGTCCTTGCAGCAAGGGAACTCTATGAAGTAGATATTTTAGATGTACAGTAGTTTGAGCTGCACTGTTCTGGTACTTAATGAAGAACAAAGAGACAAATCAAATGATTTATACGTTTCCGTGTGAGGTTCCCCATCCATCTACTAACTCAGAGCACACAAAGTACCACTGTGTTAAACCAAAGATAAAAATATCCACCTTTCACCCAATAACACCCCAAGTAACTACTGTTGTGTGACAGTACTATTCAGAACATTACTTATTATGTTAGTTCAGTTGAGTTGACATAAGTCAACTCAACTGAAACAATACAAGGCCAATTCTTAAAAACAAATAACAATACTCAATAATAATAATAACAATAATAATAATAACTTTTGTTATATCTAAAACTAATGCAACTACATCTGTGGCAAGTGAGCAACATAATGCTCACTTGCTCACTTGCTCACTTGAAGTTGAGTTGACATAAGTCAACTCAACTTCTCATAAGACCAAGTTAAAACAAAGGCCACTTCAGGGCTTTTTACAAGACAAACAAATTCATTTCAAATTCAGATTTATATACAGCCAAATGAACTAAATTGACTCAATTCTTTTTGACACATTGAACAGGTTGCTAATTAATCAAACATGAGCCAATCAGTTTATGTATGCTGCAGAGAATATAAAGCAAGCAATTGAGCTTTGCACAATAATGCAAGAAATAGATATAAAGAAGCAAGAAAAGAGAAAGAAATGATCAACTACTGTATGGGTGTTTGACATGGGCCAGCATGTCAAACTGTTGTAAAGCTACTTAGGCATCAGTCATTACCTTAAAACTGGCTTTAATAACTATTGCACACAGTAAGCAATGGGCAAATTTTGGGTATAAAGGAGCATTGGAAAATAATGTATGTTTAATAACTAGGATCTGTATTAGGAACAAAAAATCTGGATTGGCATTTCCATCCTGTGATCAAAATATACATTGTGCCCCTCTGTTCACTGTGACAATCTAAACAAAATCTGTCACTGTCAAAGAAAAATATACAAATTTTTTTTAGCCTTAATGTTCTCAGCATAGTTGTATTTGGAGCCTGCAGTACTGTTTTCAAAGTGCTGCTTAAAGCATGATCCTGGCCAAATGTCTAACCTAGTGCAGTAACTGGTCCACTATTTCAGTCTTTGTTACTAATGAGTGGCTTAATTATCATTTTAGTTTCAAGCTGGGTCTTTTCCTGCTGGCTTCTTCTGCCAGCTGGTCATTTGGACAAAATGAGACATCACATAGACAGCTAGTCAACCAACAACTCTTCCTGGTCACAGACAATTAAATATGGACTATATGCTAAATGGATCTTCACATTTACTTGTTCTTTTAATACAAAACAAAAAGTCCAGGGAATATTTGCACAAGTGCATGTCCTTTTGTTTCTGACTAAGTGTCAAAAAGCTACACCATAAACAAAATATATTTCTATTCACAATGAAAAAGTTAGGCAATGACAAAACAAAACATCTTCAAGGTAGACATCTAATAGAAATTAATTGTTGGTTCTTATTCTGTGAAGCATAGGCCTAATAGTGTTGTATGTTTAGATTGGCACTTAAATTGACCAAAAGTCCCAAACTGCAAAGATAAGCTATGCTGCTAAAGCTGAGATACACAAAATGTTGACAGTAGAACTTTGCTGTGGTTAAAAAGTACAATTCTTTATTAAATATTTCCAAAAGAAAGTTATGAAAACCTGATTTGGTAATGGCAACTTCAAGACATTGCCTGTAGTCCAATGCTCAGAAACAGTGTAACCCATTCTGACCCATTCTGACACACAAATTGTTTTCAAATTTTTGAAAACAGTTCCAGCTCTAAAACAAGGAGGTTGTAGAGCTCCTTTCTATGCACTTTGATATTAATTGCTGCATCAATACCTTTTGCAAAATTCTGTGTATTACAATTGTTCTTTTCTTGGTAAAAATGTAAACAAGACAATGTGATAAATAGTTTGAATTTAAAACAACAAGATTCAACCCTCTAAGAGTTCATTAGTTTGAATTCACCTTCTGTCGATAGGCGCAGCTGCTTTAGCTTCTTCTCCAGAGACATCTAAAATCATATTTTATGTGAAATACAGTTAGGTAGAACTTAATTTTTGACTAATAGTTTTGGCTAACAGCTGATTTGAGCTTTTATTAAAGGAACTTAAACTTGAGAGAAAATACGTTTATTTTCCATAAGATAAACCCTGGTAGCTCATAACTGTTCTGGCTACATCTGTCTAACATCTGAGGAAACAGTAATGGAGAGTGGACACTTCTCATGTCTTGTAATCAGTTCTTTTATCTAAATGGAGCTGCATGTGTGTTGGAGTCATCTGCGGTTTAAGAGTTCGTTTACCTTTCGTTGACTTTTTGTGACAGATTTAAGGACACAGACAAAAGATACAGTTTATTCGTAAGATCAAAATGGGATTAAGGAGATTAATTTGAGCAGAAAAGTTTTTCCATCAGATTTATCTAATTTTCTGAAAGATGTTAAATGTGGTGTGATTGAATCGGCTAACAGATGAATGGTAGGTAAATTGCAGCGCTTCAGGCTCCTGTCCCTTTGGTTGGTGTTAAATCATAGACCATCGAATTTCACCACTTGTGAAGATGTGACTCATTTCTCTTGGTTTTCTCTGGGGTTAAAAAAAATAATTACGAGATTGAAAACACAAATTCAGACAAAATTAATTCAATTTGTGAGCATGGCTGGAGGGTAACTGAGTGCTATATAAACGGTTGCAGCTTGGCTTCAATCAGAAGACAAGCATGGAGGGACAATCACCATTCAGAAATGTCTAAAAGAATTTGTAAATCAAACAGTTTAACTGTTCTAGTTATATGGTTTCGCTCACAAACTTGTGGTGTTAAATACTAATAACCAAAACTCAAGCAAGTTTGTATTTTGCAATATCTAAATAACTAATTACAGAAGCTAAATAACAGGCTTATTATTTTAGGAATAATAAGTTTGTTATTGAAGCCAAATATAATATTTAAATATAATAAGAATGAGAGAAACATTATACAAAATACATTTTCTTTTCTTCATCCTTTTAATTATTTATTACGGAAAATAATAATAAAAATAGCAAAAAAAACCCCAATATTTTTAAAATTAAGTTGCCTGCATGTCTGAAAAAGTAAATATTGACATAAAACAGAAAAGTTATACAATCCCAACACAAACGCATTTGTCATGGAGAATGTCAAAGAAGTTAAATATATTCAGGAATTTCATAAATACATTTTGACCTTACTGAGTTATGTCAAAACTTCTCTGAAGTTATTGATCCTTTTTGCTTCTTTTTTTTCTGTTGACCTGGTGATCGAGCATCTTGGCCTATTCCTGCTGAACAAGGCATGCTAACACGCTGCATCCATTTATACAGAAAGAGTCTGTGAAAATTTCAATACAGAGAACAAACTGAAATTCTATAAGAAACATAAACAGAAAACATTTAACTAAATTTAAAACAAATATAGAATTATTAGGCCGTTACACAAATAAAAGGCGCCGTGATTCAAATGTGAAACTGTAAAGCCAAAACTGCAATAATAGAGTGCTGAAGATAAAAAGATTTGAGTCCAGATAAGATTCAAGCAGATAAAACATGCTCAATGAAACCAGCAGTGTGTTTACAGAGCAGCACATTGAGACACTTACTTCCATCAATATATTGATGTTTTGTAATAGGCTCTAAATGACTCAGGCTAGTGACTGCTGGCCAACAAACCTTCTTACTGCTGCTGTTTCTGCAGCTCATTTCTGCACAAATGTGTAAAGAGAACCTGAGACAGCTCTCATAAACTTCTGCTTTATCAAGTTTTACTCAGAAATATGATACAGCTATCTGTCAGTGACTCTTGCAGTCAGTGGCTTCTGTTAGTGTAGAGAGGATTACAACCACTTTACTGGTCTCAATTGAACCTCGGGAGTCACCTACGTGAAAATAAAGTTAGTTCAGAGATATGCAATTGATATGCAGTAATTCTACAGAAACATGCTGTGTCACAGACTCCACTAGTGTTTGGATGTGTGTCAGACGCTGCTGGTGGTGAAGGATACTGTGGGAAAAGCCTGGAGGTTTTCCAATGCTCACCTCTCTCCTCCATTGACAAGTGAGGTGTAGTAACAGCTAATCGATGGCTAGTGAATTCCCTGCGTACCCCCCTCGCCCGTCTGATCAATATTCCTGGCAATTAGAATCCCCTATCTGCATGGCTAAAGGGACCTTGGGGTGGCTTGCCAGCCCACAAACACCCAATTTAGTCCTCACCCTATCACTTAATTACTAAATCTGCACTAATGCCTATTGGCAGGTGGCGCGTTTACTCACAGCAGTCCCAGAGGCTGAGTGAACATCAGACCTTTGGCAATGTGCTGGTTAAGATGCTCCTGTCCCACTTTAGCAGACCAGTTAAACACCTGATTGCACAAGAGGACTCTGACCCGGAATGATCTGCCTATTGAGCCACAGCCCCACATACCCACCAAGCTGCTGAGAAATGCAGGAAATGGGATGGGAGAGAGACCACTGAACACTCAAACAGCCAAGAAAAAATAAATAATTCAACTCAGACATACAAAAAATGTTATCATTAAATCAACAGTCAAATGACTAACTATTATTTATGCTTGTGATCAATTTAGCAGGATTGCATACTTTCACCATAAATAACTGACAAACTTTGCAAAATGATCTAAATGTTAGCATCTCCACTCTTATTCATAAAGGGTACACTGAACTTTTGGCATAAATACAAAAGATTTGCATTCAGTCAATTACAGAATAACAACAGGAGCCATCCTGCAATTTGTGGTCTCCGCCTGACAAATCCAAAGGGTCATAATAAATGAAGACCAAAGTTTAAGTATTTCCAAGTACTGTGAAGAAGTTTAAATGCTTACTTTCAAAACAGTTTGTATTATTGTTGCCTGGATTTGTTTATTGTACAAAGAACACAAGTTGAGGTGATTCAAGTTCAAAGAACACTTGTCAGTCCCCCTTTTAGCATTTAAAGGCGAATGTCTCACAATGTATTGAAACCAGGGCACCAGAGTAGATCACATTATACACATTATACTCTTTCACATTTCTCCACCAAACTAATATGATTTCAATCATCATCTTTACTTTTCATTCTATGATTTAATCCATTTTGAACCACATTAGATGAAGAGTGACTGATGGGATGTGAGAGTAAGGCAAAAACAACAGAAAATAAAGTGAGATATTACAGTTTGACAGAAAAATAATAAAATATTTAACCTTAAATAAACTGAATTTGGGTTACAAGCATTTAGAACTGCTTGTAGTCATTTCTACAAACCATTGAACTGCATGATAATTTCTCAGACTGAAGGCAGATATCTTACATCATTCCAGGCCATTCAGTTAGTCTGAATGGTAGCCTGCTGGGCCTTTACATGTTATATTGATGACATAATGCAATCAAGCTGCATGATACTGTTTTCTCTATATAGATTTCTATATTTTCAACAGATTTGTCTATGCTCAGTGCAGTAATCCATATATTAGACTACAGTGGAGAGAAGTGTATCAGAGTGCCTGTGAGTGAGTGAGTGAGCCGACTGCTCTATTAATTTGCAGAAAACTGGTATTGGTTCCATTTGCTGTGAGCTCCATTTCAGTGGTATGGCTGTGAGCAGCCTCCAGGTCTCACTCAACTGTGGAAAACCATCTCTAACCACAGCTGTTATCTCTGTCTGACTATATTGGCCACTGATGGGACCAGAGCCTGCAGTCAGCTGTCTGTCTGCTAAAGTCTAAAATCTCTTATAAAGAATTGCTCAGCAAAGACACATATGACTGCAAAATGTTCTTAAGAGTTGCTACAGTAAGTGTAACTTACTAAACAATTAACTTTCTGCAATCAGCAGCATACATGCCTGACAAATCTTTTCTGAGGTGAAAGGATCTCACTATGATGTATATTGCACTCCTGGATGCCTTGGGCTGGGGGTGAGCCAGGTGAAGTGAGCACGTGCACATGCACACACAGACACACAAGGCATTGTCACTGTCCTGTCACATAACCATGGAAATGCCCCGAGGTTAAATAAGGATAGGTGCTCCAAGCTTTACATATTGTCTTGAAGGACAGAGCACAGAAGTGCCTGCCTTTTCCCAGCCTCCAGCTATCTGGACACCTGCTGCACTGCACTCACTCAGTGGCATGCCGCTAATTTGGAATTTCCTCAAAGATGACATATGTATCAGGGAGAGCAGGAAATGTCCTGGGTCGGTAGGGATCGACTCCCTGACAGGTGTCGCCTCCAGTCTGTGCAGGCCTGCCTCAGATGTGTTAACTATTCAATTAACCAGCACATCGCACTGAGTGGGTGCCACCACCTAATTACCTCTGAGACCTTGGCTGTGAATGGAGTAAAATGCGTTCATCTGTGCGCCTGCATGACAGGTCACACATCACAACCACCTTGACATTCACATAGAAAGAGTGTTTTTTTCTCTTTTTTTTGGCGACTGAGACAAAGAGAGAGCAGTAAAAAGGCTCATTGTGTTCTCTTCCATTGTTAGTTACAGTACATCTCTGCCTCATCCTAAAACCGGCTCTGGGTGCAAACCAAATGCAGTGAAAACAAAATCCTACTGCTGGGAGTAAAATATGACTCAAAATATTAAATGAAAATAAAAACAGTATCATTTAGCAACACTTGAAAATGACTCCCCGCCATGGAGCCTCTTCATCTCACACCATTAAAATAATGAGGTGTCACCGTGCTCCGGCTCCATAGCTACGATGTTGACACCCATCAAGACAAATCTATATTTCATGGCCACTTGCGGATGTATAAATAGCCAAATGAGGTGCACTAACCATCTATAAAACGGCACTAAAAGGTTGCCAGAAGATGGCGAGTGTCATGAGCCAGTTGCTCAGGTAATCAATCTGGTGTGAGAAGAGAAGACAGGGAGGAAGAGGAGAAGAGTGGGCTTCAGTGCAAGGCTGGAGGGAAAGGCACAAGGCAGCACAAGAAGCAGGGCACTAAATCACACATCTACGGTGCAGTCGCCCCACTGACACACAACCACTTCAGCTGACATCAGGCTACCTCGACAGGCTGATGGATCACCGCACCACACTCCATTAAAGGCAAACAGGCCCGACGAGCCCTGACATAACAAACAATTAGTCACTGCTGTGGGTACAGACTTTATATGCAAGGGCTTTTCACAGTGGGCACCTTTATTTGGGTAAAGGGAAATGTTAGGTTCACAGTTCTGTTGATTACAACAAAGGCTACCTGCAGATTTTACAACTGCTCGACATATAAAACAACCACAAAATATCGTATGTGATTAATCTCAAAATCAAAGGATGAGCATAATGTTGTTTTTCTAGAATTGAAAACAAACGTTTTTCTCTCTGGATGTTCTGAAAACATCAATCTCTTTTTCAACTCCAACAAAGCAGATTGTTTTAAACCAAACTGATTTTATCATTGCCAAAAACTTACATAATAAATAACTAATCAAATGTGCTTTATAAAACATTTTTGTATATAAAAAATAAGCAACAGATACTTAGTTGAGCATCCATGAGTGGGTTCTTAATGCTCAAAATCATTCCAATTTGACATTTTAGCACTAATGAAGATTCAAAATAAAACTCAGAAGAAGAATTTGCAACAGCTTTCCAAAAAGCAAAAAACTTTCTGAAGGTTGTGAACCTTAGTCAGTTGCACTCAAAAAGGGTTGAATATGGCCGAGAGGAACAGGAGCCGATCAGTCGAGAGCTGTGCATACTGTATCTTACTCTGCTGCAGACAGGGGCATTAACGTTATGAGGTTAGCAGTGCATTGACAACCTGCGACCTGGATGATCTGCAGTATTTCAGACCAAGTTTCCATCTTCTTGGCTTTGTCAACCTGTTGTCAGGTTAAAGTACTGTTTTCTTTTGCACATTTGATCTCAAAAGCTTTTGTTGTGGCTCCATGGAAACTCAAATCTACATGCTCCCTTTCTCAAAATAGAAGAGTGTACATTGAACTTTTGGTCCAACAAACACAACTGCTGCTCTGCCTGTTAACACACAACATCTTTCAACACTTCAAACTCTCTTCTTAATCAGCCAAGAAACTACAAGTAACTACAGAGCTGAAGAAACAGGTTTTCTTTTTTAAACAAAATAATTTTATTGTGTAAGTAAACGTTTGCAATAACCAAGAGGAAGATGGCAGTGGGTCATGATTTGCCCAATTTGTTTTGCTCACCTGGAACAACCATAGTGAAGGGAAAATGCAGAGTGTAAAACATGGGGGCAGCGGGTTAATAAACACAAATTCAAGATTACAGCTGACAGACAGCTGAACAAATTTATGAAGGTAAAGAAAAAGCTAATATACTTTAGTGTGTGCAAAAGAAAAATGATGTTGCTTGGTTCACAAAAATGAAGAGACACTTTTGACCTATAGAAACAGAAGGCTACTGTCACTTGAGATGGATAAATAATGGAGCTCAACGTTGGCTTCATGTATTGCCCTTCACCTTGCAGACCTCACTTGAATATTCAGGTGCATCACTGGCTCCTTTCTCCTTAATAAGAACTAAAGCATGCTCACAGGCAGGCAGGGCCGCCACTTGCAGGTCCATGGAGAAATTGTTGATTAGCATCAATGTCTCCTGTCTGTTTCCTACCAGCCTCCACACAGCTTTTCTACCTGAATCACTTGAAAAGAAAAAGTAAGCCCACTTTATTTAGTTGGCATAGTGAAATATAGATGTATTACTCTGAAGTTTGCGACAGAATGAGAGTGATGCATTTTCCTTTATCAGGGACCTAATAGACTGTATTTTAAATAACCGAATGACCCTAATCTAAAAACAAAGTGTGATATTATTAACCCCTAATCGTTAAAGCATTCCTGGAGCTCAGTGTCAATTCACTTTCTGTAAGACTAAGATGTCATTAGCAGACATACCCAGGTTGCATGTGGAAATCTGAGGCTGTCTAATAATTTGTGTGTGAGCAGGACAAAACACAAATATTGGTGGGAATTCAGAGACAGAAAGATGTGTACTTACCCAGCATCTTCCAACAGCTCCACTGGCAATTTAATGACAACAGCCCTAGTATACATTAGATTATTAGACTCCAGAGTGCAATATCCCAGGCTGGATAATATTACTTTTCCTCTGGCTGATGATGCATTACAAAAACAGGGAATGGTGTAACAGATGTCTCTTGGGGTAAAAATAATAAATCACGCTGGCTCGCAACATGGTTAAGAAAAAAATGGCACCAAAACACCCGCATGCCCATGAAACAATTCAGTGATTCATCTACTCTGTTCATTCCTGCTGAGCTGCAAGCCTGCAGAGGAAATGAGACAGAGAAGTGGGAGAAAGAGATTAGTTTGCATTTAAATTGAAAACATCATTAAGGCCATAGTCCTAATTGTGTTGTTTTAAAACCAGTAAAATCTAATAATGACTTCATTAGCGAGTAACCGTAATGGTGAATCTGAGGGTAAAGGGAGAATAAGGACTGAATATGCAGAGAGTCTGTGTGTGTAAAGTAGAAGATGTGAGAAGATAGAGGAAAGAGTAAACCAACAAAGGCTGAATCACCATTTCGATACAAAGCTAACTGCACACAAAATGATGCACCACCAAGGGCTAAACAAGGTAAATAGAATATGAGCAAATCTCAGTTGGCTTTTAAGAAGTGTGTGTGTTTGTGTGTATGGATCTATGGCTAAATGTGTATTTCCTGTCATGCAGGAGGGGACTGTTGGAAAAGGGAAGCTCTAATCCATAATACGGCAGCTCCTTGCATGGCTGCATAAGTTGGTGCATACATTACTGCATCAATCAGTGCTAAGCTGCAGTGTAATTTTCTGACTCCTCATTTCTCTCCCCACCCCATCACAAAGACAACACCCCATGGCTATTTCTGATGAGATTCAGAGCTGAGGAGAGGGAATGGGTGTGAGGAGGGTGAAGGGTGTTTATGGAGTAACCTATCTCCTCCCCTCTTTTCTCTTCTCTTCTCTTCCCGTCTTCTCCATCCAGCCCCCTGATTAATTTTCAACTAGATTGCTGGGCAAGCAGTACTATTAGCATAAAATTTCCATGGATTAAGCCCACCTATAAATCCCCCTTACCAAGCTGCTTGTCAAACACAAAATTTCAGATCTCATTTTGTTTCTAATATCATTTTCATATGGGGCGGGGGTGGGTGATGGGGATAAGGGTTGAGGATGAGGGGAGAGAGAAGGAGGCTGGTACCAAGGTGGTGCGACAAATCAGTGGACTGTTATTCCAAAGATAAACTGAGTCATCAATCAAAATTAAAGAGCCCGCTGGGTTTGAAATGGCATTTTGTCCAAGCAAGCGAATATGAACGCATGTGTGTAAGCCTGCTTGCATGTAAGTATGCAGTGACTCCAACAACCAAGGTCAATGCTGATGGGTGGATGGCGTTGGTGACTTAACCTCATTTGACAAAAAAGACATGATCTTAAGCTAATCTGTCATGTTCTGGTGATTTATGTGATTGTTCGATGTTTTGTTTTTTACTTTCCTATCACATCACAAACCTCCACCTCTTTCCAAATTAGTTTGAATGTAGTTACATTAAAATCCAACATTGTTAGTGGTGCCCTCCTCCACAGCCACGAACTAACAGTAACATTAATTATGAAAAATAAGTAAGGAGAGCTTGGCGGAGGTTATTTAATAAGGATACAGAATCAATGCATTTTGATCAATCCAAGTTAATTAGAAAATATATATTGAGAAACAATCAAGGTGCATAAACAAGATTAAAATAAATGAAGTGCGCTCTAATTAAATGATACAAATTTTCATTCTGTGGCAGTGCTGTATTTGCTGACATCTTGAAAAATAGAGTACGACACACCTGACCAGCCTCATGGGACCTACTTCTACTGCATTTTTAGTATGGTTCATTAGTTCTAATACAAATACACCGGCATTTCTCTGAAATAGCACAATGAAGTAGAAAACAATCCTTTTTCAGACAAGCATTTTCACACCAATAAATGCTCTTGTATGTGCAAGAAATGCAGATCTTCGGAAAATGCTTCTGTATTGGGCATACAAGTGGCAGTGAAAATGCACGATGTGGATTTTAGAAATACAAAACACTGTACACATCCTTTATGAGATGTTTCAGCGCTTGTCTGGGGTCTTTGAGTTATATTTCTTTTTGTCAGGGTCAACCCGCATATCTTTTGACATTTTTGTTCTTAAGAGCGCATATTTTATTTCTTCAATTCTTGAACTGACAGTGGAAAAACAAGTCTACTCTACACACAGAGGCCCTCTCACCTTAAAAAAGTGGAAGCTAGTTAGCAAACAGAAATGATAAAAATATCAACGGAAACACGCAAAAAATGTAAAAAGGGTTTGATTCCTGTAATGCCAATAGTAGTTTCTCCATCAATTATTGAGAATGGTATTAACATACTATTTATAAATAAAACAAAAATAGATATATAATATCTTTGTTAAATTTCTATTAATGAGAGCTTTTTTGATTATCTGTTGAGAGATGTCTGTGTCATTTCCTGTCAGAAACAAGCTTCTTGGTTGAATGAAAAGTTTTAATCTAAATCTGCCAGGGTGCAAATCATTTTAGGCTTAACTGTATGGCAGCAGTAGCTAAAAGACACTCATCACAGATTTGTCGCCGAAAGGGAGACACTGAAAAAGGTAAATCATCTGAGGCCTCTTTGAACTTCAGTTTTTGTTATGCTTGCTTAGTTACCATGCATAAGAGGATTAAACAAAGTATGAAAAGTACAATTTAGGAATTGTGAACATTCCTTTCATAAGATGTTTAAAAATGGCACAAAATGTTTCAAAGTTCTTCAAAACACCATCACCACTTTTTGATGACAACAAACAGAAGTTGTCTCTAATAACAATAACACGGGTTTTAAACACATTTGCACCTCTTTTATAGATCTTGTCTCATCAAATTAAGTAAATTCAGCTGTAAACAACAGAAAAAATAGAAACTGCTATTCTTTTCCTGAGGCAAAAACATAATGCAAATGGTGTTTATGAATCCACAACATTACAAATTATATTTCCAAAACTAAACCTGCTTGTTTCTTTGTAATATATGTGCTTCTGCCATTTATTTGTCCACACCTGTATAATTATGAATTTTCAGAAAGGTTTTTTACTATTGGAACAAAGCAGAAGTTAGCAAGCAGTGTCTCCTAAAAGAAGTGGAAGATAAGACCATTATCTGCACATGATTAATTTTTTAATTCTGTATTTATATGGAGAATAGTAAAATATTTATATGGAAAAGGCTGTAAAGATTTTGTATGAGAATTTAAGAAGTTTGTTTCATACTAAAATGAACTAAAATGAAAATGAATTAAAATGACCTGATGAAAATAGACGCAGAAAATAATGCCAATAAAGGCAGTGAACATTAATTTGTATTTCTTCACACCTATAGATAAATATTGAAGATTAGTTCTTTACACATAAATATTTTACCTGCATCTTTCAGGTTGCACTTAATTTTAGCAGGCAAATGCCCATATGACAAGACAGGTCATGAAAAATCTTTTTATAGCTGTTGACACTTCATTATAGTGCTTGTAGTGAATGTAAAAACTTAAACAAAAACAAATAAAATGTCCCCTCAAAATATCCATTGTCTTAGCAAATTTAGATATTTAAGAACTTAGAAACAGAAACAGGGAGTTCAGGGGTGTTCAAATATGAATGTATGAGACATGCATTAACTCACTCTACCTTTACTGCAGATGTTTCTCTCAGGTCAGTTTCTGATCATTTAGTTGTTTTCTTGCCTCCAGCACTAAGTCAGACTCCAGTCCTGTCTGCACTGATAGCCTCCAAACAAAAAAAAGAAAAAAACAGAAACTTATCAATATGTTGTCAAAATGAAGGCCTAGAATGTAAATCACAGAAACACAATAATAGACGTGCACACCAACACACATCTGTGTGTGTTGGGGCGTGCACACAGACGTGTGCACGCCCCAACATTTTTCTTTAGCACAAAAACCTAATTACAAATTATTTTTCTGTTAGCTATTTGTGTCACGAGGCTCATGCTTGCTCAGACACAGCAACACAATAATTTAATGTTCAGTGATTTGTTATCACTTATCAGGAATAATTATTAAATGTTTGCGCAACTGTGAAATTAAACAAAATCCCAGACCATACAATTAAACAAAATACAGCAAACACAATACTATGAAGAAGTCACAGGAGCACGAACCTGAATAACGGCAACCACAGTTTATTATGCTCTCCTTTAATCTGAATCGCTGCCTTTGATTAAACCTGTGCTGTGGAGGGCTGTCTGGGTGTTCACAACTTTCTTGACCACTTCTTTCTCAGTTTTATGTTACCGTCATCTGGAGTCTCATGATGTTTTCTATGTTTTAACCTGTTTTTAGCTTTCACTTGTCTTTCTTCCTTTTAGTTTGATGACCTCTCTGGATGAGTAAAAGTGACTCTTGTGAGTCCAAAGGAGCAATTACTAACAAGCATGATGTGCAACCCACCCTCTTCTCCCCCTTGCGTTGGGAGGGGATAGAGTGAGGCCAAAAGCCCTTCAGCAAAAATGAATTTTCCAATTTCAGTTAGTTCTTCCATGAATAAATAAACAAATGAATAATTGAAGGGAGCAACATAAATAAATAACATCACAAACATTTCGCCGGTACTCATAAGTATTCTGCAGATAACTTGGGCTGCATGCTAATGATAAAAACAGTACATGTAGCAGGTTGAGATGCATTATTCACCACTCTCCTTTCACCTAAATTAAATAAATAAAAATCTTTCTCGCAACTCAAAACATCCTTTCAGCATTGAAGTGACAGGCCTCTCCCATTTATAAACACACAAGGACACCACAGAAAACAAATAACTGACCAGCCGGATGCTACGGGAAATAAATAACAGAGAAAGGACCTGGCTGCCAGGGAAAGGGACTCCAAAACCTCAGTAAGTCATTGAAAAGGAAAACATCTAACTAGTGAGAAAGAAGCAGACCTTTATGAGGCCCAAATACGATTAATTCTCCCCTTGAACACTTGCTTTAACAGCGGTACAACGCAAAAACAAACACACAAAAAACTTCTCTGCGAGTCTTTTCTGCTTGAGTCAATCAATATAAAAAATGAGAGGGATGTGAAGGTCATCATTTCTACCATAAAAGGCTCCGTACCTGCTCTGAATATTAAATCTGTTCACTCTAGCTGACAAATAATTAGAGGGCAAAAGTTTTTACATTTTAATCCTTGTGCTCTACTCTGAGTTGAGATATAAGTGGCTCCAATAAAAGAAGACTAAAGTGGGGGTCATCAACAACAACATAATCTGAGGTAACAGTGATGTTGCCTTCAGCATCTATAACAACTCTTTGAAGGAAGCTGAATAATATGAGTTACAATCACACTGAATTTCCTGATTAAAGCAAATGGGCCACATTAGAAAGCTGTAGCAGAACTTTGTGACACACTGAGAAATTTTTGCTACTAGCTGATTAAGGTTTGTTGAATGAGAGACGCATCTGAAACATGAACGACACGAGTCGACTGAGGATTTTATTTACCTCTAAATTTAGGATCACTCATTAGATTAATTCAAACCCATGTTTTTATGATCAAACATTTATTTGAATTTGCTAACTATAAAATAACCAGAAGCA
Organism: Xiphophorus couchianus; assembly: GCF_001444195.1. Taxonomy (NCBI): domain Eukaryota; kingdom Metazoa; phylum Chordata; class Actinopteri; order Cyprinodontiformes; family Poeciliidae; genus Xiphophorus; species Xiphophorus couchianus. The sequence goes on along the minus strand of NC_040231.1, from coordinate 17,459,149 downwards.
GGCAATGGTGATCCAATAAAGTCAGATTTATGTACCATGCTCAAATACTAGCTTGATGCGTGTCAATACAGACTACCTCTTTCTGGACTAAACTTGTACCTTCTCAAGATAACTTATAACTAGTTATCTCCAAGTTATCTCACTAGGAGATAACTTTTTTATTTTGTTGTTTTTCTGGTACGCAGCTAGTTCAAGCTTCTGTAGGAACAAGAACACAGTTTTCTAGGAGCTCTGCTTATTTATCTTAAGTAGTAATAATAGTTATTTCTATTTTATTGATGTATAATGTCTATTATGCTGGTCTATAAAAATATCATCCATGACAAGCAATAACAATTAGGTAATTTAAATGAGGTATAATCTAAATGCTTAATCTACCAATATGAGTACAAAACAAACAATAAAACACTTAATCTTCAGGTTGCCAGTCTCGAGTTATTCCTTCTCAGGGTCATCTAATGCATGTAAATACTGAACAAGAAGTAAAACCCTGGTTACTAATCTCCTTGTACTACAATAAAGAACTAAGCATCAGCAAACATGGAAGTAAGTTGCCCTTTATCCACACTGTGGTTTAATTTAAAAAAACTCATCAAGGGCTACTGTTAACATGCTTTCCAAGCACAAACTGTTAATTAAAAACACAAGAATAACATGCATTTTAACACCATAGAAGGGAGAAAAAACTAATTTGCTTTGTGGCTCTACTGATTGCAGTCTTTGGTGAAGCTGATGTTAATTAGAATCCTGTGATCTGATGTGATGAGGGCCTGACCACACAGCAGCTTCCCTCTATCAACAATCTGGCTGCATCCATCCACCAAGTAAACCCATAGTTCATGTAAAACCATCACACACAGCCTATAGGCTGTACAGGACGCATCTCTGTTTCCTAACATGCGTAATAGATCGGAGCCTCCTATACACATGGTCGGGATTTTTTTTTTCATTTTTAAGAGCACAAACAGTAACTTCTTATGCTGTATACCAGATCCATCTGTAAGTCCATCTTTCACAGTTATGCGGCCATGTAAAAAAAAAGAATGACAGTGATTTCAAGTGCAATATTATAAATATATAATCTGGACCAGTCAAAGGATAAATAGAGTAGCGATAGCATTATTTATGTATCTTACACCTGTCTGAAAAAGACTGCAGAGCAGATCTTGAAGATGTATTTTCCCAAAGTTATGCAGAAGAGTCTGATATATGTAAATGCTGTTGCCCGAAAGTCACACTTTTCTCCCATGATACTCTAACAAGAAGTCTGTAGGAGCTTTGATACATTTTTACTGAACGACTGTCAAAGAAGGGAGCCATTTTTATGAAGTCACAAACTCACACAATGACAGGATCAGCCCATAAAAGTCCATGTGAAAGAAATGAACAAGTGTTTGCCGGGTGTGAAAATATACTGCAGCACGCACCTCTGCAGACCCTTCTATTAATCAACCTGTCCACACTTTGTTTTGAGAGTAATCTCACCCAACCACCAGAGAAGCACTCAGCAGTAAGTGGCGTTTGGCTGTGGTTTGAAGGCCGAGGTTTATTACTATCCCAAGGCAGAGCAGAACTGTGCTGTAAAAACACATCATTTCAGAACTCATCACTTGACTTTGGCAACACGCCTCATGTATCGGGGAATGCAGCGGTGATCTGAAAATTTTCCTGAAAAGTTTGTCTATCATATCAGTTTCAAACATTAATTGTGAAACCTCCAATATATTCTGATCAAGACATTTAGAGGAGTTGGGTTTTCTAGGTAGGGGTTGCAGGTTGCGCTACTCTTCCATGCTGTGTGATCATGAGATATTTCCTGTTTTTGTATAGAAATTCATTGCTGGCCCAAAAATATTAAAAACAATACGTATAACTCAATCGATATTGTCACAATTTATAATTATTTTTTTAACCCTGCAATGTTTGGATTTAGATCGTGCAGTCCAAAGATGAATGCCAATATCCACACATGAACTTTATTGAAGAGGAAAACCCAAACAAAGAACAAAATTCCCATCATACCACACTGTTAAATCCACTTAACAGGATTCTGGCCACCCATAGTGAACCAGTGAAGACCCAGGGGATCGTCACTGGTTTTAGTCATATTCTTCTGATGGCAAAAAAATAGTCCCATAGTTTTAACTTTAAAAAAATCAAAAGTTAAGAGTTTTTTGTATTAAAATAGCAATTTATACAACTTACTCATCACCGGAAGCTTTTAAATTATTAATATTATAGATAAAGAAATTTTGAATCTAGAATCCATTTATTCAAATGAGAGGAAACATCAATAGGATGCATTTTACTATTTCACTTTGATAAGTAACGCCAATCATACTTGAACGAGTCAATGGGACAAATGACCAAAACCCTTTGCTTTTCCTTGGTTTATTTGTTGCAAGTAGACGTTAACTCCTCTAGGCTATTTTTTAGCTATAGTAAAAGTCACATTAAACTTCAACTAAACAAACTGCCTCGTCTCCTTTTTGAACTTCTCCAGAATACCTCCTTAAATATTTCAATGATAGAACAGAAAGGATGGACTGAAATTTCCAGCAGAGGTAAATAAAGTGCTGAAAAATTGAAGGAGACTGTGGTGTTTGGATGGGCAGTGATATAGTGGAATCAAGTTTGGATGCAGGAGAGACTTTTAAGCTAAGGTTCCTATGGATCTGTTCAGTTTGAAAGCCATGACAGGCATATTAAACTTTTCTAACTTTTAAAGGCCTACGGTAAGGACGTGTGTTTATTGATGTGCGAATATAAGTTGGCTTCTATGGCAAACACAATGTAATACTGAGCTGACATTTAAAGAAAAATAATTAAAATTCAAGAAAGTGTGTGTATATATTGTGGATGCAGAGTAATGCAGGTATGAGCCAATGACTGCTCTTAAATAGGTGACCTACATGCTATAAAGAGGACATTACTTTGGACTACTGTCTAAACACTGTGTGTGAATCCAACATTCATTCTTCAAGGGCATGAAGATTGAATGTTTTCCTCCTCTACAAGCGATGAAAAGAGCTCTTGACCCAGGTCTTATGGGTAACATATTGGGCACAGCTGCAGCTCTTCACAAGCCGGAGATTTTTTTTCTCTCAAAAGACAGAGGTCAGCAGGTCATGGCATAAAGGCCCACAGCATTTCCAGCCTTTTCCAGCTTTGCTCTTTGAGCTCAATCAAAAGACCTGAACTGCTTCCAAAGGTAGGCATGAACACTTGTATGTAGTGGCAAATTCATCAATTGACACGAAGAAAAAGACAACATCTGCAACATCTTCAGTCAATCGTTTCTTTCTCAAAAGGAAAAAGAAAGCCATTTGTTGAAAACCGAAATAGAAATTGAACATGGCAAACAAAACTAGAGAGTCAGATGCTAAAAAGCTTAAAAGACAATATCTGGGTAGATGCTAGCAGCCTTTCCTCCCTTGCTTTGTTAAGAAGACCATGGTGTTGTGCAGGCAACACAAGACTGATTATGTTTTGTCATGAGTTCTTTTTTGAGTTTCCTTCAGGTACAGTAGTACTGTTTTGGGAGCACTTTTATTCCAAAAATTAAAGGTGCTAAACATGGTTTCCAGATGTTATACATGATGTGTGCAGATATTCTAGACTGTTCTTTACTTATAACTTCACTACATTTGATTTCCTATCATCAACGGCTAAAATCTGTCTGAAAATGTTGACATTCTGTACTGTTTCACATATAGCAGTAGACAGTCCCTCTTGTACAGTCCTTTGCTGTCTGACACATGCTGACATAATTCAAGGCAAACCTCTACAATACCTGATGTTATTGATTTTAAGTCCTGTTCATATGGAATTTTAAATTCTTTTTGCTTTTTTAACAATAGCTTCGTGACAGCCACTCTTCAGTTCAGCAGATTTTCTTCATTTCTTATAAAGTCTGGCAAGCAGAACATGGACAAAGGAAAGATCAGATGCATATTTCACATTTTGAATCTGGTTTGTGGTGGAGTTTCCTTCCCCTTGTTTTCAGACGTTAAAGTAAATTTTAGTATCAACATGAGGTTGCAGGAAGTACAATAAGCAGTTTTCAAATTAAGATGTTATTTATTATTAATTATGTGACAAGGTAATTGTCCTCTAAACCTAGTTACTGGTTTTTCCTGCATCAAGCACTGAATTTCACAATGCAGAATTCAATATGAATGCAGAATTCATTATTCCATCAATATATAGCAAGACCTTAGGATACAAAGCAATGCAAGGCCTTCATAGTACCATTACAATGCTTGACTCTCAATATGGTCTTTTTCTGAAATACTTTATTTTGACAGCAGATGTAACTTCTACTTTTGTTTCTTTCAGATCACAGAAAATATTCACAAAGGTTATGTAGACTGCCAAGATATTTATAAGCAAATATAATGTGGTGTTTATTTTTTTTTTAGTTAGCAGTGGTTTTTACCTTAGAAGTCTCCCATGGACACAATTCCTGCCGTGTGTTTTTGTTGTATCAAGAACACTTAAGTAGTTGAGGCGTCCATTGCTTTAGCTGTTCTGTGTTCTTTGGTGACCTCCTGAGTTGTCAAATTGCTCTTGCATTAATTTTGGTGGACGTGCAATACTTTGGGAATCTATGCTATTGTTTAATGTTTTCTCCTTTTATTAATACTGGAGCTGTCGCTTTAATAACTCAAGGTTCTCATGTTATTTTTGTCTGATTTTTAAATTTGTTTGATCACTTAAAAATTGAGACAAAAGAACAAAACAGCAAAATAAGGAAAAGTCTGTGAGGGGACAATTTTTTTTTTTTTATCAGTGTGAAAGTCAGGTGGAGGAAGTCAGAAATCAAAGGGATATGAGGATAAATGCATGCCGACTTCCCATGTGTACATTTATACGTGCTGTTAATACAATGACCACTTAAATTTTTCTGCAGTTACCAATGTTCTTCTCCCATGTACCTCAAAAACCTGTGCTTTGTTCTGCCTCTTAGCTTTCTCCAGCTCAACACTTAGACAGAAACTACAGAGCAGAGGTGAAGCGTGTGGAGGATTGGAAGAGTCTGTTTTTAAAGGTGTCAGCACACCTAACTTCTGCATAATTCATGTCACACCTCAGAGATGATCCATTAGCAGGTTACGCCAAGAGAGCTGTGCAATAAGCTGACGAGATGCAGCTCTCGAGGACATTGGCAGACTAGCATGTCTCACACAAGTTCATGTACATGAAATATCCTACACTCCAAGAGCCAGAGAATAGGGTGGGATTTTCCTCTTGGGGCAGCATCCTGTGTGGCTATGCTTTAAACCATTTTTACTGAACCGATTTCTGGGCTTTGACATTGAGGTGCCCAAAGAGAGAGCAAAATCTGTGACGAAAAATGAAAAGAGAAATAGGGCAAAGGATAAAGAGAGGTAGAAAGTGGAGCACAGGGAAGAAGCAATTCAAGCTACCACAACCCTCCACACTTCCAGACGCTGATTTATAATTTTAATATCTCTAATTTCCACAGCAGCACCCGTTTTCCAAATGTCATTTTCCAATTTATGTCAAACCATGTGACCATTTTTCTTAATACAGCTTATGACAACCTCTGTGGCAAAGCGGATATGCAATTCAGATTGAGTGTCTTACAGGCCTAGTGGCAGACACACTAGGGTGTTTATATGTTTATCTTTATCAGTGTCTGCTCAGTCTTTTGGGGGGGGAAACACTGGGAGCATTTTATACCAGGAAAAATTGGGTTTGCTGCAAAATATGTGCCCTCTGGGAATAAAGCCATAATTTAGTCATAAATCTAATAATTACAGTTAACATAATAAGAATTATGATAGTGAAAATGATAACGTATTAAAATATGAATAGGAGGCTAAAATTAAATGTGGGCTAGTATTAAGATTATTACATGAATACTGATGTTAATTAAAACAGAACATATCTTTTTCACATAACACTCAGTCTTGTTGTAATGATCTTCAGCTGCTCCAAACTTCAGCCCAGATGGAGCAACCAGTCATTACTGGTAAGTCTAATTTGCAGAGGTCTTCCTGTATGGGTTTAAGGGTAAGTTGATAAAATGCCAAAGCTAGTGACATCAGAGTGACTTACATAGTAATTTTGCCTTACAATAACAATATTTTAGTGCTTGAAGCCCATAATTATAAGTTTTTTTCCCAATGGTTTAAATGGTTGAAGCCCATGTGCTTCAACCATTAATATCAGGGAATTAAAAAGAAAAAAACATAAACACAAAGCTACATTTATAAATGCCAGATTTATAAATGGGCACCATACCAATCACAAGAAGGAATACATTGTATACTTTTTGTATTTTTGCTGCAGTGCATGTGTTGTATGACTACACTGGGAATGCTGTTGACTTAAAAAACACAGCTGTTCTGTGTGAAAATTTCATTATTTTGCACTTTTCTTCAAGTAAACATTTCATGTAACTTTCCACTTTAGCTCTCCCATCCATCTGTTTATGTGTTTATCTTTATCAGATAAACGTTATATTTCATCATTAAGGTGAAATGAACCACACCATCATCGTACGAAAGGTCGTTATTATAATGATCAAAAGCTGGGACGATTAGTTGCTATCAATTTGGAACACTTATACAATCTAAACAACATGTTAAATGTTGACACAAAGAGGACTTGGTAAATGTCAACGATCTAAATAAGATTATGCAGAAACTTAAATAATTACCAAAGTGAATTTTTAAGAGAGGAAAGATGCCCAGCCCCTTATTTCCTTCACTAATACTGCAAACACAAATAAATTACTTTGTTTTAGTTGTATAGTTGTAAATATTGCTAATGTTAATGTTGAGAAATTGTGATTTAACTTTGAGTAAATATCCCAAGTAGCAACTGTCTTTATACAAAGCAAAGTCAGCTGATCAAAATATTCATTTAGGTTGAACGGTGCATCATCAAGGTGCAACACCGCATCTGTTTAGATCTGTGTTTATGGTACAACTTGCCTGTCCTAGATCACCCCAACCAACAAAAGCTCCAAGAACCACAAACATGCAGGTAACCGAATGCGATGGCATACTGCTCTTAAGAACTGACTAAAGTAATCTAAAGAGTCTCACCTTTATCCCTTGTCTCCCCTCTGAGCCAAACACTTATCGACTCTCTGAGTAGCAGAGCCCGCCAGTGCATGTTCCCAACTATTGAAAGAAAGGGTAAAAATAACAGGAACAAGTTGTCGGAAATGAAATTTCAATTCATCCAGTCCCTTTATACACTGGTGCGAGAGCCTGTCGTTGAGAGGGGGGGATCAATAGTGTTTAGACAGCGGGGCAGATTTTCTAAGCGTCGGATCAATAGGAAGGAGAGAGGAAAAAATACCCTGGCTTTTCTCTGGCTGTTGTAGTAAATAGGAACAAATCAGTGGCCTTAGGCTAAATGGATTGACCAGCTGTTTCCGCGTTCTGTGTTGTAAATAAAGATCCATTCTGAGGTGTGTAACTGAGGCCCAAAGGCACAAGTGCTGCTTTTCAGGTTGGACTTCCATAAGATGTGCTGGGCCACACAAATGTCCTCATCAAAGGTGAACTGTGACAGAAACAGAGAGCAGGTAACCGAATGTGATGGCATACATCTTAAACAATTACTTGAGATGAGAGCACGAAATGCAAATGTTCTTGTGAACCTATTTTGTTGGTGTGTAGGATGTGAGGGTTCTATCAGAAATACAAAAAGGCATTACATCCTTTACATGCCAATAGTTTTTTATCAAATCCCTTGTTTGATTGCTTTTGTTGAGGAGCACTGTAAATGGGGAAAAAAAACTTCATCCATACTGCTTATTTTTGTATATTTATGTTGAGTTCATTTATAAAAGACTTATCCCAAATACACCTTTCAAATACATAAAATGTAATTGAAATTGCAACACAGAGCAGAATAAAACACCACATTTTTCGGTGCCAGCTAACGCAGAACGGTGCACAGCAATCTTAGAAATACAGAATTTTAGCTGAATAATGTAAATCATTGCATGAAGAATAACACTCGTTCATGAGGTAGGCAACTATAGCAATCAGAGTGTAAGATCCTGGCAGGATGACTGATGGTCTGCTTGCTTTGCCTCACCTCTGGACTTATTAAAGAAAAACACCACAGGCGAGGCAGTCATAGAACTCATTGGTCAACCACAGTGGCAAGAGTGATAGGTGAAATTCATCACAGAAAACCCTTCATACCAAGCAAAACAAACACTGGAGAACAAAGTGACATGAGAGTGCATGGTCATTATAGTGCTGGTAGCCTCCAAACATAGGGACAAGAGACTTCATAGGACTCTGGTTTATGGAAAAAGACAGCTGCTGACTGTAGCTTCAGGGCTGACAAGGAAAATTCGAAGTGCGTAAGGGAAATCTGAGGATTTTATCATTCCCTGAGATCCTGTCATGGGCAAAGATAGCAAAAATTGCTTTCTCATCATAGCCTTTGCTTCTGGCATTCAGAGTAATTGCTAAACAGAAAGTATAGAGCTCCTTTGGTGTGTATAAACAAGTAACACTATCTACTGTTTCAAGAGATAATGTAACAGCATTTTATGCGGGTAAAACATAGAACAGCCTGCTAGTTTTCATGCAATAACTGCACAGATTCCATATACAATGCATATATGCCTTACAAAGCATAACCTCTGCAAGAACAAAAACAGCTAGACATGTCATATGACTCATTTGAGAGCCATTTCATAATATAATTGGAGCATTGTGTGTGCATGTTTGTGAGTGCTGCATCTCACTGGTTAAGAGGTGACCTTACATTGTGCATTTACCGCATCTCGAACTGAGCAGCAGAGGTTAGAGCATAACTCGTTGGCTTCCTGAACACATTACCTTAATGATGCCATTCCTCACGCCTCCATTTCAACACTTTTAGAGACAGAGCAGTTGCAGCTTCTATTGAGACAATCAAATGTCTCCGCCAGCTATTTATGCACAAAAGGGTAACCTGATTTAACAACACTAACATTCCTCCCATCCCAAACACATAAAATATATAGACAATGCCATCATGTTGGAAGAGTCATTAAAAATTTAGATAACACTTTTCTTTCTTTCCCAAAAACTCTCATCTGTGGCTGCTTGTTATTGTGATAAGATTAATATCAAGCTGTGCATTACGACAAATGACAAGAGACTCACTCTAAAGGCTGGGCTGGTTGTTCTTCTGTTTCTCCTCCGGTTTAGTACTGATGAACATTCACCAAATGCAACTTCTTACAACAATTTTGGACTAAAAAAAATACGATGTGGCTGAACAATATATAATGTATATTAAAAAAGTCTGATGAGGCAGAGATCATTTTCTTACTCTTGACATGTCTTTTTTATCCAATGAACTGTGCCTGCAAGTGGCTGGTCTTTAATGGGGCATGTCCCACTAGACTATCTGTTCTATATGAAAGTCTCTGTAATAGTATATTTCCACCATTTTGAGATATTTGGGGTGTTCTTGAGAGGAGACAAAGGCTACTGAGAGTGTTTATGTTTCTGGTGAGTACAGTAGCTTCTAATGTGTAACGCAGGGCACTTTAGCATTCAGACGCCTGGGGCTATTCTTTAAGTGGTCTTTACTTTGAAAACACAGGTACCCTCCAGGGGATGAGGAGTGGTTTGTTGCATGCATGTGTCTGTGCATGAGGAGTCAGTTGGCTAGGAGGGAAGGAAAAAAAAAAAAGAGCAGAATCATTCCAAGGGCCATGCAATGCACTGAATTATATATCCATACATCATCAGCCCATGTCAGACTTTGATTCAGTGCGGTGGTCTTACAGAAACCACTGTGCTATCATGTTTAATAATGCAAGCTGGGATTAGGTGCTTACTCTCTTCTGGTAAATGCGGGCAAATGAGTTAATTCCACTGATGCCCTCTAAGCCCCCGCAGGACTCACATAGATCTAAACATTAAGCTTAGATTTCTTGTTCTTTTTCTGCATGTAGCAAAACAGTTTTAATGCCTCAATTTAAGCCAAAGCAATGTAAGAAAAATTGGTTGTTGCTATGCAAGAATTGAACATGACTTTTGATGTTTGACAATCTAATAAGTTATTGAGGGAGCAAATACATTCTTTGCTTAGCTTACTGCTGCTTCTTGCTGTATAACAAAAGAAATATTTTTCATAAATGTAATAAAACATGAGGAAGATCTCTCACTGTAATTATAGTGGGAGACAAGGAACCTTGGCAACCATGGCAGCGCTCAAAACAGCACAGTGTAACATAAATATACAGTTGTCATGTATATACAGTACAAGTATGCCATTTTCTGACAGCGTTCTTGATGAAAACCAGCTAAGATGAGAAAAAAAAAAAAGAAAATACGATTTTGTTTTGCACTTCAGAGAGTTAATGGTGTGAGTGAATGTAACAGTGAGGCCTCATAGCCATTTTTAAAGGCATTAAACCACTTAGCATATCTCAGCTGGTCCCAATGCCAGTGACCTTGGTAATGAGGAGCAGCTGGTACAACAGTCATTAGGCCTTGCTTTCTCCGCCTTCAGGAATCTTTTATTTCCATAAAACCTTTTATCCATTTCTGTCTGTGCTGCTATACAGTCTCAAGCCAACCCATGCAAGGCCATTAACGACTACAGCAGTATAGTAAACGTCATTACATAGTTTGTATCATCAATACTTCTAAAAACAGAACATCAATAGGAATGGAGGCAGGGCTGATACAATATGTTTCTGGTAGTTTCACAATCTTGTAGGTCTAATTAAGCTGGGTTTTACAGAAAGGCAGAGCAAGAAATGAGAATGGAAGGAGAGGGTGACCCAATTAAATCTGCACTGAAACTCAGAACTACTCTCCAGAACGGTTCAGTATCCATGAAATAAGAGAAACATATAAAAACAATGAGAACAAAGCTTATTAGTTCCTAAAAGAAGCATGCATTAACATTCTCAAATTATTTTTTTCTCCATATCTTCCTGACTATCCCATGAATATATATATATATATGATTCAATGACAAGTGAAAATGTGCGAGTGCCGAGAAGATATGAAGAGTTGCCATGGTGATATAGCATGGAATCTGACTGTACAGTTTATCCGTGGTCATGTGACTGATATGTGGAATGCTGCTGTGCTCGAGGCATGTAGACCACAGGCCACTTAACCTCAGTTGCTGGTAGCGATCACAGGATGATTGAGCTGAATTTGTTGGCGGTTTCTGTCTGTAGGTCAGGCTAGATGTGTATTTGGTTGGTGCTACTCCAATCAAAGGCCAGGCATTCTCAAATCTTCTACTTTTTAATAAGGATGACAGAGGATGGGGCAGAAGACACTAGGACATTCATACATAGCTACAACATCTACTTTCCATAAAGACATTCTTTAGTGACACAGAAGGAAGAAGGAAATAACGGTGATGTCATTCTTTCAGTAGAAACAGTCAACATTAATGTGATTAGCACATTTGTTAAGGACTGCTTATGAAGGTTCTGATTTGCAGTACTGCTCAAATTAAGAGGTTCAAAAAAGCTTTGAACATTGTCTTGCCTTTGGACAGTCTATTAAGAGAGTCTCAGCAGGAATGTTTTTTAAAAACAGTTCCCCGCTCTGCAATCTTTTGAGGATGAGGCGCTGAAGCAATATCAACTTTCTTTATTGTTATATCATGTTATAACACATATACCCAAAATCTTGTGTGTCTTGAGTTCATACAAACTACTTCTCAGTCCAAAGAACTGTCGTAAACGAAACCATGGAGAAGCATTATTGTGACTACTTGATGAATGGGAAATGTTGGAAAGGGTAGAAGCTTCTTAAAGACATGAAGGCCAATTGCAAGGCGTCACATATGGCTAGGGTGCACAGTAAAATTTGTTACGTTTTTTAAATTTATATATACTGTATATATATACAGTACAGACCAAAAGTTTGGACACACCTTCTAATTCAATGGGTTTTCTTTATTTTCATGACTATTTATAAGGCAAGAAATCCCACTTATTAACCTGACAGGGCACACCTATGAAGTGAAAACCATTTCAGGTGGCTACCTCTTGAAGCTTATCAAGAAAATGCAGAGTGTGTGCAAAGCAGTAATCACAGCAAAAGGTTGCTACTTTGAAGAAACTAGAATATAAGGGGTATTTTCAGTTGTTTTGTACTTTTTTGTTTAGTGCATATTTCCACATGTGTTATTCATAGTTTTGATGCCTTCAGTGACTCTACAATGTCAATAGTCATGAAAATAAAGGAAACTCATTGAATTAAAAGGTGTGTCCAAACTTTTGGTCTGTACTATATATATATATATATATATATATATATAATTTTCATAACTACTGAGAATAACTCAGTTACTTGAGTTATTCAATCAATAACTCAGTTACTTGATTGTTCTATACGATGGCCCTATGCCTCTGGAAAATAAGTAATATCCCCTTTTAGGACTTTAAAAATTTCAAAAGAAAAACCTTCTTGGAATCTGACATGACAACCTGGTTTAAAGGTTACAGTATCACTTCAAATTAGTTTATTTATATATCAGTCCAGCAGAATCTGTCAGCAAAAGCAAAACAAATTCAATTGGACCAGAAAGGTCATATTTTGTTTTTTTGCATTTGTCTAAACAACAATATCCACTAGGTTACACTTAAAATTATTTAATTATGTGAATGAATCACGTAAATCAGATTTGGAACTATTACTGGTCAACCACAAAGGTTATTATGATTGCCATTTTAAAGACAAGTGAATGCGCTTCGCTAATATTTCAACTTAATGTAATCAGAGGTAAAATGCAACACAGAGAAAATTAGGGGTGCCAATGATTGTACTACCGGAATGAAAAATGTGGACAAAAGGAAGAAGGTAAAGGAATAAGACCAAACAAACTCAAGAAAAACATCCCAGTAGAACAATTATGAATCTAATCAGAGGTTTCTGAATGAAGCTACAGCTCTCGTCTCTCACTAACATTTGCATCATAACAGGGTGTGCAATATTAATTTCTGAGTTTACTGCCTATTGGAAGTGCAAACTATGAAAACCATTAAGAGCCCAAACAGGAAAGCAATTTGCTGTCACATGGATTTGCCTCTATTAAAAAGAAACATCTTGTTAACCATGTGGAATTAGAGTCATTTGGCAAAAGGCAGCCTGCTGTTGCTCTCTGGTAAAATAAGTAATTGTGCTATTTCTTTCTTCTGCCCCTCTCTTTCTTTGATTTGTGCAAGCAAAGCGGGGAGTAGTGGATAAAGGGAGTGACTAGATGCAAAGGTAATTAAAGTTGCTGGCTATCTATTTGGTTAATGTACGGATCAAGCCTGTCAAGAGCCTTGGAGGCAAAGAGCAAGATGAGAAACATCTATTTTTTCACCAAGTCTTCCAGCCTCCAGGCTGACCCAATCTAATCCATACATCACCTATTCCAGTCTGGCAGTGCACATATTAAAACAAAAACAATCATTTCACAAAACCTGGGATTAATTCAACAAGCTTATCTTACTTCAATTAGCTTCCAAAGAATAAAATCTTATAACATCTCATGCTTACTGTTTGAATTCATACACCTTTGGAGATGTTTAAGCAGATTACATAGTAATTACTTCGCATGTTGCCCATTTGTAGTGATTGTGACCTTTCAGACAGATTTCCAATAAAGTACTTCTAACATGTATTTCACAGTTAGCTGTAAAAAGCCTCATATCTAACACTGATGGCACAAACAAGTCTTTAAAATGTGGATGTTATTACGACTCTGAACAGTATGAATTAAAAAAAAAAGCAAACTTGTTATTACATAACAAATTATGTTGTATATTAATGGCTTATTTCTGATATTTGAGAAATTTGGTAAAAAAAAACAAACCAATTTGAAATAATCCATGGAAAGTTATCTTGCTCTGAAATGTAAGTCTTTTTTTCGCTCAACAACTAACTAACTAACTAACTAACTAATATTTTGGTGACGGTATTCGACTATAAATGTTCAAAGCAAAATTATTTCAAACAGTTAGTCACCAAGCTTTGAAAAAATTATGTAACCAGTAAAATGCCCTGAAACATATAATTCAACCTGATATTCATTAGCTTGGTTTATATGCCCAAGTTTCACTTAATGATCGAATCCATGTTGCTATATATAGAATCAATATCAACTATGTTTTTGTCAGGTTAGTTATTTTAGACAATTTTATATTTACTTCCAACTCTCACTGAATGGGAATCAGACAGAAGCAGCTGTACAAGATATTAGCAGTTTGGATGTGGAGGGAGCTGGTTTGGCTAAAGCTCAATTGGAAAAGGGGCCCATGGCAGCAGGAGTGGACTGGCATATGGGCTACCAGGAATTTCTTAGGTGGACTGATGGGTTAGTCACTGGAGAAGGAGTTGAGTTCACCCATGCAGCATTCTGTTGTTTTGTAGCACAACAATGCCTAAAACTATGCCGTTTTTCTCAAATGCCTTCTCCACTTGTTCTGTACTCCAGTAGCCATTTTACCTCCAGTAGCTCAGCTCTGATCAGAAAAACTTGTTCCATGAAGCCTGGTCTATGGAAACAAATTGCCTCTGTGGTGCTTATTAAAAACCAAACAGTCACTGCGCAGATATGCCCTGTCCCTAGTAGTACCACAGGCAACTCAAAATATTTCTTTCCAGGAATGTGCTGAACTGTGACTAAGAACACAGAACCTGTAAAACAGAAAGACAAACAATCCTGACAAACTTGTCACTTTTTGGTCGTGATATTGTTTGGCTTTTAGTTAATTTTGTTACAATTTCTCTGCAAAGAGTTATGTTTTGTTTTTCCTCCACACTTCTAAAAGTCACTCTTTGAGTTCATTGTGTAATGCAATTCTGAGTCCAAATTGAAGAGCCTCCAGATATCCCAAAATCCAGGAGAGACCAACTATCATCACATACTGTATTTTCTAGTGATCATTTTTGGCAAAAGGAACAGTAGTTTCAGATGAACTGATTATTCCTCCACTTGTAAGAGTTACTGAGGTGGTAAAATCAAAGAAAAGAAAAGCAAAAGGTTCAGAGAAACTATATAGATTTCATCTGACACACATTTGCAACATAAATTTTCTTGATTTACATCTAACATTCTTGTTCAGTTTTTTGGACGTTCACTTAGTTTTCTGAAATTGTGAAATTCTCTTGGTGTAACATTTCTGTATTTTCTGTACCTTTGTAAAATCACCTATTAAATAATATTTTTTCCTGCTTTCTCTCTCCTTCGCCTGCTCCTGGGTATAACTTTAGATACAACTGAAGCAACTCTAGAAAACTCTGAAATCTTAAGTGCTTGGAATAATCCAGGCGACTCAGTATGGAACTGGCTAAATCACTTGGGTATAGAGTAGATTTTTCTTGTGTAAGGTTTCCATACGGGACAGTTGAAACCATAAAGACTTGTTGCACTGCTGCTTTTCAACATGAGCTCAGTTAACACTTTCCTCAATCAAAGCCTGATGCCTCTGGTAGTCTCTAAAGTGTCTCAAAGAATCATCACTACAGGTTTCTTTTCATTAAAGTACAGTGACTGTTTTGTTCTCAAAATTGCAATTAGATATCATGGTTCAAAATAAGGTCTTGAAAGCACGATTTTTAAACCCCACGGCAGGAATGAGTAATATCCAGGGGTGCAACTACATATTTTCTGCGATATATGCAGTATGGTCCCCATCGTACTTGGTAGATTGTCTCTCATGTTATTATGATACTTCCACTTTCCTGTCTGCTCTTTGGTCCGATCCTTGTGCCATCAATGACAGATATGGCATTTGTTTACTACATACAAGGAAAGCACTACTGATAT
Organism: Xiphophorus couchianus; assembly: GCF_001444195.1. Classification (NCBI taxonomy): domain Eukaryota; kingdom Metazoa; phylum Chordata; class Actinopteri; order Cyprinodontiformes; family Poeciliidae; genus Xiphophorus; species Xiphophorus couchianus. The sequence goes on along the minus strand of NC_040231.1, from coordinate 17,443,360 downwards.
GCGTACGGTACTTCACTTTAGGAAATCCAATGTATTCTTTTAAAGTCAACTCCTACACTGAACTTCTAGATAAGTAATATTCCCTGTGGATTGTCATGACCTTATAATCACCAGCTTGGTGGGTTTTCCTTCTAACATAAACTAAGCTCACCTAACTCTATCAATGGACTGAGGAAAAAAAGGAACTTATTGGGTGGCGTGTAAGGTGTTTTATCGTTGGACCAGGAGGGCCCATTTACCATGAACTGCATGCTCAGTCTTGACCACAGGTATTGATTGCCAGCAATGGTCATGGCGTGGCTGACTAGTTAAAGCCATGCATGCGCCCTCAGTGGGAGATGAAAATGAGGCCTTTGTGTGTAATGATCTGTGTATGAGCAGGGAGAAGAGACCGCAGAGACGGAGAGGGAAAGAAATGAAACGATTCCCTTTCTCTTTCATGAGAGGAACTGCACTGAGCCATGCTTGGCTGCTTAATGTGAAATTTGTTTTTTGAGGGAAAAATTAAAGAGAGAGAGAACAGAATGAGATGGCAATCGGAGGAAAGGGAGATAAATGCCTGAATATGCAGGCAGTGAATGAGAGCATCCTGATGCTCAGAGCTGAATGTGAAGCCGTCTATTGGGGATAGACCGTGATATGATCTGTCTAGAAAGTGGCAAGCCCAGGTCTCTGTCATAACACTCAATGTGAGTTGGCCACAAAAACAATGGTCTCTAACAAGAAAGGCGGAAATGATGAATAAAAGACAGAAGTATGTTTTTGTTTTTGAAGGTGCAACTGCAACTTTTTTTCTCTTCAATAAGAAGCTAAGAGTCACGACTTACAAATGTGCCATGAACCAAAGGCTTGAGTCCACATACACCATCCAGCAGTCCCCAACTCCAGTCACTATATGTTAACCGGGCAAGCTTCACTACATCACTGCTTTACAGTAAAATTGCGAGTCACAAATAAGCAACACAATTCCACTGTGAATACCACTTCTATTCATGGTCTGAATTTGTGAGTAGTCTGCAAGATGTGCGAATTGGACAATCACGCATTGTCAAAATCGTTTGGAAATGGGCTGAGTTCAAGAATAGAGTGGCACTTCCTTTACACCAGCTGAATGAAACAGCTTAAACAGCAGTGATGGTGGGTGTGAAAATGCCAATCACTGGGAACAACAGATAGGGCACTGTATTCTCAGAAGGAAGTCATATAAGGCAGAAAAAAAACATTTCTTCAAATCTGGAAATAAACAAGTCCAAATTATCAAAAGATCTGCATTTAGTTTAATTACAATGCAGGAAAAGACGTTATTTAAAGACAGTAAACTTGAACGTAGCAGATGAAGTGTTACATGACCTCATCCCCAAAGCCTCTAACTTCCAACCTGCAGGGACAAGTGTCTGTTCATTTCACCACAAAGGCCTCATTAACACAAACCCTTTGCAATCATTAAGACATTTGCAGTAAAATTAATTGAAAGACAGATTAAAAATAAATTAAGAAAAATGTGTTGCAGAATGCCTACGTGCACTTCATAAATCACCCTGGCAAAGCCAGGAGCTGCCTCCCCATAATTAACTGCAGACTATTTATTTTATCCTGACGGTGTAAATTAGAATTCAGACGCACAGATTATATTAGGGGTGTCTGCCATGCGGAACTGCTGAGGGGTGTGCAGAATATTTTAAGGATACAAAGAGGAGAACAGAGAGAGTATGGGATGGAGAGAGAGAGATAATATGTAGAAAGGCAAATAATATGTAAATGCACACAAAGCAGAAAGATTACATTTGCGTCCCCGTAGTGAAAGTATTTATTCAGGCACTGCATAAAGAAACAGGAGACAACACAATTAAGAGCGACAATCAAGTGTGTGATTAAATGAAACTACAACGCTTGATTAAATGAACCGTTCCATCAACTCCTCATCATTAAGAACAAGATTCAAATTCTGTTGCAAGTTTAAGCAGTGTTGTTGGCATGAAGCCTGTGATAAGTAATAGTCTGGTGACATAACACTGCCCAGGAAATTTCTGCTCATTTTCCCCTGCTGTTTCTTGCTGCAGAATCACAACCTGGGCATTTCACATGCAGATGAAGACCGAACCTCTCCTGCCAATCAGCCTCAGACACCCCCCACAGACACACTTGTGTTCTCCCAGCATCTCTCTTGCTATCTTTGAACCTTTCAGTGTTACAGTCAGCGTTGGCCACACACTGCCTCCTCGTGGGCACGTTGCCCATACTGGCACAGAGCCAGAGCTGCTCTGCCACACTTGACGGGCAAAACACACCCTCCCTCTCAACTTGCTCAAATTCCCCATGCATTCTTTTATCTGAATGCCTGCGGCCGTCTCCTCCGTTTTTTTTCTGCACCGCAGCTGAGATCAACACTTTGAAAGTATGCCCTCTAACCAGCCTGAGAAAAATGCTAGCACTCATAGCTCTAGCACTGCAAAGGAACAAATGAAGCCTATTTGAATTCCTGGCTATTATGCAATCAAACATGACACTAAGTTACCTTTAAACAATGTTACATCAATGCACTGAATCAGGTGTACGGTGAAAAGATGGATAATATTAGCCAGAGTGGAAGTCAAATTTTATTGTGAAAAAAGAGCCAGATTTGAGTTGTTTATCCAAGTATTGATTAGACGATATAGTTCAAAACTCCCAGCAAAGTGAACATTAACCACACAAAAATACTATAATATAATGTGCAGTGGAGCAGCTCACCGTCGACAAGCACAAGTAAAGCTTCACTATTACACCTTACTGTGAATAAAACCCTGAAAAGCAATATTTATTTGTAATCTTTTGCATTTCTAAGAACACTTAAAATAGTGGAAAGGATGTCTTGGAGTAGGTTTTTCTAAAGAAACACTCAATCCTACTTCCATGTGAAGCCTGCAGTGATTTAACAAAGGTCACTGCAATTTCCCATCTCTCCACCAATTTTTTTCATTTGATCACTAATATTTTTAAACCTATCACTACTGTATTGTGTTACCTGGGGCTTTATCAGAAGATATTATGAACTAGGACAAAATTAGGCAGCGTATCTTTAAGAGTTAATTTTCCTTGCTTGTTCTGTGAAACATGTCCCACTGTGACAGCCTCGCAGAGGGAGACTTGTGTACTATGCTGCTCCCAACACAGACTCCATTTAAAGCCGACTGTTCCACAGGGTTAGATCTACCTCCCCTCTGAGTGTAATTTCGGCTTCAGTGTTTGTTGCATATTTCCGTATTTTGAGCTTCAAAATTCCTGCTGTATTTTTTATTATGCCTGAATAGTGGAGGGTGGCGAGCATGGGGGGGTAAGAGGAGGCAGTGCGAAGGATAAGACATGATCCAAGTGCCGATCGCAGCAAGCTTGCTTGGCGTCAGATATATAATGGATTTTTTTTTTAAAAGTACATATAATTTATAAGTTATGAAAGATCAGCATATCGGCTGTCAACACTGCTGCTAAATCGACACTCAAAAACTTTACCTGGCCAATGCTAGCAAAGCTTGTATCTCAAATTAAAAAAAGTGAATTTTTAACAGTCATGGCACGGAGAACGACCAGTCTGCCTCAGATGTATAATTTGGTTTCCTTGGTGAGTAAAAAGCCTTGGAGGTGTGCATACACAGCAGTCATGTTTGTTAAGATACATGGCTAGTGCCGGCCTTTCTTTACTAGCACAGGGGGAAAAAGAAAAACAGTAAATCACCATAAAATAAAATAAAAAATATATATATTTATTACATTCTGCACACTGGATACATTCGCTTCCATTACATATTGCACAGGCCCAGCGCAAATATGCAGTGCTGCACATGGGCAAAAAACATGGTATGAAAAATGACAGCAGGGAGGGGTAACTGCAGACTGGAATATAATGGTGTGCTGGAGCGAAGGAGAAATAATCATACCTAGTGAAGGGGGAGAAAACGAGGGAGGGAGGAGCAAGAAGAAGATGAGTCTGTGCCCTGTAGCAAGGAAATGGAGCTCCACTGCTTGGCTGCAGGATCCCTGATTCCCTGGTAACACTGCCCAAGAATTTCCTTCAGAAAGGTGCAACACTATGAAGCATTTGTTCTCTACAAAAAAACCCCAAACAAACAAAAAAAACCCACTACCTTCACACTCTAGAGGTACAGATAGTATGGATGCTCTGGATTGCTAGGTTTTCTACCTTATTTTATGTGTATGTTTTTGTTGCAGAAGTAAATATTTAACCCTAAAATCAAATTGCTGAACCAAATTCTGAAGTGACACTGATATTTTAGCTGCTTTCTGTTCTCCAACTACTTATGATTAGTCCAAAAATCCTCAAGCAGTTCCCTCTTTTGCCGTTAGGTGTCTCTCTTTCACTTCACATCACTGAAACGCTCTCTCTAACTTGTTCTCTCTCTTTCTCGCGCTTTCTCTGTCTGTCTCTCTCACCAAAAAAGGGATCCTCCAGTCCTGAACTCCCATCTACACATAATATATACACCACCATTTGAAAATGGCAGCTTTTTGAAAATTCACCTTGATTATCAGACATTAAAAGTGACTTCTCCAGAGCTGAGTGTCTGGCTAGGGGGATGGCTGCAGACAGCAGAACAATGCAGCAGGCTTGGTATTAATGCCTGGTTGTGGTGTGCAGGGAGGGGAGAGGAGCCAGCCCTTTGTTCTCTCCTACAGCCAATTATTTTTTACGTGTGCCTCTTTTCACAACAACAAGAGAGAATTTAATTTTAATGCACTCTCTGGAAAGAAGGGGGGAAAAACATCTACAGTATGAGAGGGGACTAGCGTCAGCAGTTAAGTGTATATGCACACATTTCTGTATGAGGCAGAGATGGATGACAGGAGAAACAAGAATGACATCTACCCAAACACACACAGGCGCTAGAATCTTCTCATGAAATATGCTAAAACATCAACAGTCTTAGTCCAAAATTCATACCAAAACATAACGGTGCGCTACCTGTTAGAGTAAAAAACTCTAACAAAGAAGAGAAAAAAATAGACAACCACCTAAAACCGCGTAAGCATAACACTGCTCATACACAATGCATTTTAGCATGTTCATACCCAGAGCATGATGACAAAAAAGCAGTGTGAAAATAGCAAGAATTCCTGATCAAGAGTCATAAACAATAAAACCCTAGGATTGCTGTTGGTAGGTATGCGTTCAAATATTTTTCTAATTGGAAGGGCACTTTATCTTGCTGTCAGAGAGGCAGTAAAAACCAGTGGTGTTCCCAGACAGAAAGGAACAAAGCTTGCTGGCCTTTTATTAGTACTAGAGCTCTGATATATGCCTCTGCTCGAGGCTTTCATCAGAAACCTGGACCTAAACACATAAACAGACACACATATACACATAGAGCAGTCTTACCAGCTGGCTGCAGTGAAAAGCCAAAGTAACTATTGTCGAACATTTCAGTTGCTGCTTTTTTCCCTTACACACATATTTCAGCGAACACCAGAAAATTACAACAAAAAAAATTTGGCCAGCAGGAACAGAAAAAAATTTTCAAGGTTTACAGGTTAAAGCAATGATAAAACATTGGGGGGAAATATACACAAGAATGACTTCAAATCCAGTAACAACAAAAGCAGTATACAATGAAAATAAAAACTTCAGTACAACCAGACAGAGGGAAATGCTGCAGAAACCAGGCAATGTGCAAATTTTAGGTCACAGGAGAATAAAAAACACACACACACACACACAAAATACAGTACACACAAATATAACAGCACAAACATTTATATATCCATCAAGCAAAGCTTTTTATTTTTAAAGCTCCACTTTAAAAATACTAAAATCACACCAGCAAGCTCAAAGAGAACCATGTTCACATGTACACCCAGCTATGCACACTCACAAGCAACCAGAATGGCTACACACAAGCTAAATTAAATTTCAGTCCTTGGGCAGACAACTAAACTCCTTGTGTCCAGCACCTACTCCCCAGCAGGGTAAAACCAATTCTCTTGAGATGGCGAAATTAAAGGGCAGATTCCTGCCTGTTTATGGTTCTCACTCTCTTCGTCTCTCAATCAAATGTTTTATTGGCAATCATTTGGTCCTAAAAGTCATGGTCTTGTGTGTCAGCTGGCAGGGTGACAACAGCTGCTGGACAGACAAGACCCCACTCCCAATTATTTACACCTGCATGAGAGGGCAGTAAAAAGCTCTAATTAACCCTGAGTATAAGGGTTGCACAGACCTTCTGCTTCTGATCTATCACACACACACTTTTATACTGTTAAAATATATTTAAAATCACCACTAAACGTTGTTATTAATATGAACACAAGAAACATGATTATCAATTTGTTCTAAAGGCAGAAGGTGTCTGGAGCTGGCTTGTGGAGAAGAAAATTTTAAGACTATTACTGTTACCCCATTAATGCAATGATTATATATAAAAACATAATACACTGTGCACTACTTTGGCAACATCAGACATCAGTGTTTTGATTTTGTTTTGAGGTCTGTGCAGCTGTTACTATACCTGCTGAGGGAAGGAGCCATGTTGGATATTTTGCCATACAGTGGGAGGGTCTTCACTTTGGTCTAGAGACAGAAAGAAAGAATGACAATTTAAAAAACATGCAGCATATCCATTCTACAAAACTATATTTGTTTGCTTTTGTTGTTGTCCCATTGTAGGTAATTTAAGTCACAGAAAACTCTTTGTGTTTGATATATTCTATCACCTTGTAGGCATTTGTTTTGATATATTTTGCAGTCAAGTGGCTTACTGATGTGAACAGTCACACTAAATATAGCAATCTAATTTGAACACATACAGTTTAACAAACTAAAATGAAGCTTTTACAAGTTATATTATTTTTTAACATTAAATTGAAATTTTCAGGATTAAAGATGTAATCATATTGTTGGTAAGCATTCTATGCATGCCTTCTCCATTCCTCTGTATATTGTGTCAGTGAAGCATCGTTTTCTCCCCTGCAACCCCCACCCCTCTCTGCTGCTCTCTCCTCTGGTGTCTGGCAGCAGTAATCTGTTCCTGAGCTAGCGCTGCTGGGATTAGGTAGTTGACTGAAGGTAGGATGTATGCGTCATTAAAGCGGCGAGCACAGTTTTGCAGGAGGAGAGACAAAGTCAACAAAGGTGACATGGAGACAGAGGACACTGAAATGAGAAACACACGTGCCCACGCCCACACGTACACACACAAATGCACATCTGCATAAATAAAACAACAAAGAGAAAGAAATAGAACACCAAATCTTTACTATATGCTTTTAGAAACATGTGTCAACCTGCATCAGTAGGCATAAAATAAATCTTCTTGTCTTTTAGATATAATTTTCTTAACCTAAAACGAAAAAGAATAATGTGCTGTTGCTGTAATTTACGTCTTGGAGAGGGGGCATGCATTAAGTCAGAGGCACTAATGCATAAAACACTATATATATACTATAGATAGATAGCACCAGGAATGGCTTTGAAAAATTTGCAATGTCAAATTAGTGGTGCTGCTTGTTTACAATATTCCAGATGTACCTTATTTTCCTCATCTAGTTGAATTTGCTCATTGTTATTCTTCAAAAAAAACACAACCTTTACTAAGGCAACCTACAAATGTGCTGATAAAAGTGTGTTTCCAGAAATATATTTTTCACAGTATAAGGAAGCAGATTTTATCATTCTAGTATTATTTAAAGAAGTATTTTTAAACCTCAAACAGCAAAACACCTATAACATGCAATCATTGAGGGAAATATGCATTTCTGTAATAAGGTAATTACAACATAATGTGGGTAACATTCAGTCCTATAGCATGGATAATTGCCACCTTTAGTAATACAATTTATTTTATACTTAAAAACATAATGAAGGTTTCTATTAATTCCCAAGATGATAATATACACAGGATGTAACAAATAGTTGGGATATTCTAGAACAGCTGCATGAATGTTCATAGTAAAGCCTCCAAAGGAAATCTAAATTTAGATTGACCAGATTGTAGTGTGCTTGGAATGGCTGGATAAAAAACAAGTTGACCAAGGATGACTAAGGGTATATATTCACACCAGGAAAGTCCTTTTGTCGGCTTGTTTGGTCTAGATTGAAAGTGGGCTTTTATTATTTTTTTTCCATTTGGTGTGGTTTTAGCATTTTAGCAAGTGGACTGTAAACAAAGCCACGCAGGTGACAATCATTCCTCCCATGCGACAGAAATGACAGGGGGCGGGACAGAAACAAAACAAATAAAAAAAACAAACTTTGAAAGTTCTGCTTGCTGCAAGTCTGTTAGGCATATTTGTGGTTTTATTACAACTGCAGCACAATTTTGAATGTCAAGAGCAGATCATATGATGCAGGTGTTGCAAAGTTATATTAATTTTGGAAAGGCAACTGCAAATTCAGCTGCAAGCTGAATGAGTCGATCAAATATTTCAGGACATGGAGAAGCAGCGTTAGCAACAATGAAGGACTCGCTTTTACCACAATGATCAGCAACGGTGGCTCATTAAGTCCAAGCAGATATAAGTTTCCTGTTGTTGGTCTGAATCAAGGCCAGCCTGTCTTCACACCAGAAGCAAACCGTACCAGAACTGTTTGTAAGCAGACCGAGACCACCTAAAAAAAAGGCGCGTCTTGATCCGGTTCTTTGGTTTGAACCAGGATTCGTTTGAGTATCTTCACACCTGCATAAAAGGTCCAGACTAAAAGAGAAAGCAAACTGTGGTTTGTTTAAAGTGGACTAGATGTGTCAGGTGTGAATACACCCTAGAAGCTGACCTCTCAAAAACATATATTCTTCTGCTTTTCCATCTTAATGTTCATCCCTTGGTTGATAGAAATTTTGACTGGCTCTATAGAAGGTCTCAAACTGAATTTACCCGGGGGTCGCTTTAGGTAGAGTCTGGGTGAGGCTGGGCCGCATTCACACACACGGTCTCCTCAGCCGAACCTTTCTGATTGCCTATTACCATATTTGGCCGTAGTCAGGCGCTGTAACAGTCGTAATTGTGTAGTGTCTCTTTAAGATACTCTAGTATTGCTAATGATGTCAGAAGTATGCGCCACGGCTTCTCTGTAGAGAGCGTGGGAGAAACGTGCTAGACGGACATGTTAGCTCCCTAACTTTTTAGTAATGTTACAGGTTTTTTTGGACGCTGCTCAATTTTCATGTTTGATAATATAGCAGCCGTTCAACCGGGCTTTGTAAGGTTGGTGAAGAGCGTATTTATTAAAGGACAACACTGTGGAATTCCCAGTACCAGTGTGGTTGTGAGTTTTTGACCGTCCTGACGAATCTGCTGCCTCCTCTCCTCCCTTAAACACAACCCAAGCGTTACAGCGCCTAACCTCAATTACGTTACACTGATCAGCAACTTCCGGGTCTAGACTGGATGCTGAAGCACGTGAAGCGGGAGCGGCCGCAGAAATTGCGCATGTACCGCATGCAAATAATGACAAATAGAAAATGCAAATAGGCCCGGCCGATGTCCCGCCCCCGAGAGCAATATACTCCACCATGATTGGTAAGTTCGTTCACAACACTGAAAAGTGCCAATTATATCAAACTCGCGGGCCGCACTAACATTAAACTTTCATATTAAGGCGGGGACCACAAACTATCGTCCCGAGGGCCGCAGTTGGCCCGCAGGCCACGAGTTTGAGACCCCTGCACTATAGTAACCTCTCATAATCTATCTGGACATGCTAGCGGTTCTAGGAGCTGATCTCTTTCCATCCAAACAACATAACAGTTGGTTTGAACATTGACATCCAGATGCTGGTCAGTGGTTGGTTTAAAGTCAACCAAAGTTTTAGAAGTAGCGGAGACGATCTCCACTCATCAGCCACATTTAACAGTCAAATTGAAACTGACTTAATTTCCAAAATATTTGTCAGGGTTTGGTAGCTATTTTCTTAAGATTGTATCACAAGAAAGTATCAGGCAATCTATGTTTTCTGACTACATAAATTATTTAAGACAAAAAAGACCAAATTAATCTGTATTGCCTGACACTGTTGTATACTTTTGGCAACTGTTACTCATTAATGTGCTCCATTTGCTCAAGCATTTCACACAGTGATAAATTCTGCAAGGAATAAATATCAACCATGACTTCTACACCTAAAAACAAGACACCGGTAAGTGTCTTTTAAAAAAGAATTGTGCATATTAAGTAAACAATTTTCTTTTAGCTTTTTTTAAAATATCCTTTAAAATTTGACAAAACTGAGGGACTCCATTTCTATCCGTCTGCATTCTTATTTATGATGTGTTCAGCTTTATTGGAGTTGAGTGGGCTCATTGTCAATGCCTCTCCATAGAAAAAGGGAAACTCTTGGATAGACATATTTGATATATTTTTTAAGCATTCACAGAACCATCTTCAAAAATGTGAGAAATTCCACCTAAGCCACATTACATTTTTAAGAACATTTTACGCCACAGTCTCCAACCAGAGAACATGACATTCCTATGATAAAGACATGCAGTTCTTAAACTGTCTGGCTCTAAATCTAGCTTACAAAAAATGACATATTCAAATTATACAGAATCTGCAGAATAGTGCTTAACTTTTGTGTAGACTATAATCTTGTCAACTTAAATTTCTGCACCTGAAATTATTGCAAGATTACAAGCTGTAGATGAAACATCAGCTGTCAAGAAAAAGAATGTCTACTAATATAGCTTACATGTATACGTTAGTTGTGTTTCATTTAATTACTCTCTTTGAAAAGCACTTTGATGAAAAATAACTGTAAATGTTTTAAGCAAAACAAAAAACAAAGAAAAAAGTTGACATTTTCTGTAATCAAGGTTTTTCAAGTATCAAGATACACTGATCTCACTTGATCAAACTTTATCATCAGTAATCCACCCACACAAAGAAAAACAGTTAATTTCTCTTCTCTCACTTATACAATACGTCTTGAGTAGATTGCCACCTTGATTACATCACTGTAAGACCCTTATGCAAAAAGTTGTGGCCAATTTAACTTGTTGAGCTAAAATAAAGCTATTATGGCTTTCATGGATTGTAGTCTGATTGCAAAACATGTGCTCTTATTGATGACTCATCATGTGGTAAGTTATTCATTTGCATCTAGGATACTTAGGCTTTAGAAGTCACAGTTTTACATCATTAACTTTCCCTTTTCATGTGAAAAACTTGTTATCTCAATGTTTTGGAATGAATAATAACAGTTTCTTTAAAAATATATATGTGATAGCCCTGCAAAAGCATGTGATGAATCCATTACTTAGAATTACTACACTTTTGTTTTATCCTGACTTTTCTTTCTTTGCTATTACACTTTGTTCCTATATCTAGGAGTTTTGGTATATTAACCACTAAAAGCATACATTTGGTAAGAGGAGTAAGGGCTGTTAGATGAATGCATTACATTTGTAATACAGCATTCAAAAATTACATCTGATCAGTTATTTGTGAGTGCGATACTCAACACACAGGCAATGCAATGGAGATTGCAATTTGATGTATATTGCTGCATATTGAAAATTGTTTGTTTAGTTTTTAGGGGTTCTTTTTGTTTTGCTGCAATACATGGGACTGAGTCACTATTCAGTACATATTATAACAAGGAATGAGGAGCCACAGTTAATTAGGTAATTATGAAAAATCACTAGCAACTAGATAAAAGAATGTAATAATATTTTTTGTCATAGCAGAAAAATGCAAGTTAGATGGTTCAACAAAGTCTTATTTGAATTGACTGATTGTGCTCGATTTAATCTCTACTTCCATCAATACCTCAGTCATCATCGTAATCTGCAGAAGAAAAGAGAATAACTGACAGGTTGTTGTATAGAGTTAAGTAATATCCATTTCAAATATATAAAATCAATAAATTTGACATAAAATACTTACATTTCTTGGCCGTAACAAAATCTATTGCAAAATCTACATATGTCAAACATTATAAACCGATATGAATTACAAGTTTGTTTTAACCTTGAAGTAAAATATAGCTTGTATCCTACTCAGGGGTTTTGCACTCAAAGCTGAGTATGGCATGAGTGTATAAAGCAGATATATGAAGATTTTTAATAAAAATATAGATTTTTCTAATAACAGTCAGTTAATGTTTTATTTATTCTAACCCAAAGTATGATACAACAAATTAAGTGACCTGTACCAACATGAAAACATGTACTTGTGCAATGTCTGTTTGGATCAGTGTGTTGCTTAGACTCAGAGGTAACAAAATTTCACCAATGAGGTAAAATAAAGGATATTCTGTTTAATTTTAAATATTACTCGATAGATTACAGCCACTGGATTACAGCTGCTTTATAGGATCTAGAGAATGACAATCATGGTAGATTTAATTTGATTAGGCTCCAGAGAAAAAAAGAGAAACAAAAAGAAAAGGTTCTGACCACTTAGTACCCCATTCTGGTAGATCCAACTGAGTTTCTGATCTGATAGTCATCAATAAAAACATATCTTATTCATCTCTTGGTTCTGTTTTGTTCTGCCTGCTCTGGTGATAATTTATGAATTGGCTTTGTAAGAGAAGCTATCTGCTATATCACTGAGACAATGGTAAGTGAAGGAATCTTTACTGAAATTACTGCAACACAAACATGACAAACAGCTGTACTACCAGAGTTGTACCACTTACTGCAACCAAGGTAAGCAGAATAACATCTCTGAGCACACAACACCTCAAACACTGATGCTACAACAGCATAAGACCATACCTGCACAAAAAGAAGTCCCCCATATCACCTAAAGCGGAGGGTACAATTCACAAAGATTCACTCAAATTTGACACTAGACCCGTTAACATAACCATACAAAGGTATTATGTGTGCCTATAAAATACATAATACCATTTAAAGGGGTGGTATTATGTGTTTTGTAGGTACATAGTGCCATTTTATAGCATCCAGTAATTATGTTACCTATAGTTGTTAAAAAAATGCTGTATATGTACAGTATATATCAAACATAACTTAAAAAAAATTTCAAAACGTCATCACATCAATGCTTCTCTATTAATCCTTTTATAAATGTTCTTAGAAATGAAGAACAGAGAAGGGGTCGGTATGATGATGTCAACAGACTCAAAGTTCCACCAGGTGTTTGCTAATTGCTGCTGCTGCTAGTCTGGTGGAACTGAGCAGGTGAGGCGAGGGAGTGGGATGGTGCTCTGTGAGGCAGAAACTCAGCAGGAGGCTGCAGCTTTGAGGAGAAGCTTTATGGATATAGGCAGCACTTTGTGAAAGCAAGCGTTTAGGCACCCACAGATGGCAGCCTCAGGAGATTAGAGGATTCCTCAAACATGCGAGAAAGAATCAAACCAACACTCCAGGTATGTTTTGGTAAGGGTATAACATTGTAAGTACAATGTTACAATGATATAAAGCTCAATAAAGTTGGAACATTCAGATGACACATTCACTATCGGCAAAAGCAAGATGAAAGCATGAATCCATCCTGCTTGCTATAAACATATTTTTATAATTTAAAAACAAGTTTGCTGTCCTCCCTTGGATAGAGTGTCATCACATCTCCGGCAAATAGACATTGTGGCAGTGGTACAGCAGGATATCTGCATCATAAATGGACATCTGCACAATAAGTAAATATGGATGAGCAGTGAGCAAATCTGCAGGTAAAACATCTCTGAGGCATGTTGATAGCAACTTGTTGAATCTTTGCCAAAAGGAATTGGTGCAGTTCTGAAGTAAATTGGGTCTAACCTATTACTAGCAAGGTGCAAGTATTTATCAGTAACTGATTTTTTTTTTCTTTTTTTGACAAAACCATTCAGACAATCTCTGTCATTACTTTTTACAGATAAAAAAGAATAGTCTTTAGGGTTTTGGCATATATAACAAATTGCCTAATGGCTAAAAACTAAAATCTAATTTATATTTTTGTTTCTAATATAGAATATTAAGTCCAAACATTTACTTGAAGCCATGTGTTATATATAAATGCATTTTCAAAATATAGACCAACACTTCAACGTTGTGCATTGCATACAATAACTGCAATTGAATGTCATTTGTTTCACTTTTATGCTTTGCACTTCCATGTCTTTAAGACAATTAAATATATAAACATATAGTGATTTTTGAAAAGGATTATAAACACTGCAACATTTTATGTTTTTATCATTGTCTTTTCTATAGAGCCATATCCATGCTGGAATAGCACATGAACAAAAAATCAGTCTGCTCTGAACCTTAGCAACAGGTGACATATCCACCATTGATCTATCAAGTGTCAGTGTGGTTAGTTATTTTTCACTGTGAAAACACATTGGACCTTTTTTTAACATCCAAACATCAAAAAACATTAATCACTTGTCAGAGTCCTATGGACATTTAGCCTGTATATTTAGCATAGAAAAAATGTCCTTATTCCACTAACTGGCACCACTGTAGCCTCTTTGTTTTGATAATTATCTTTCTCTTTCTATGACTCAATACAATATAATAAGGTGTACTGTTGAAATTGCTGTCCTGCTCTGAATTTACTCATCTTCAGTAGATGGGACTGAATTTGAGGCCTTCTGAAATATAGTTGCATGCTTAGCAGTAAACACTGTACCTGACACTAGAGCTCTTAGGCCTGGTTGAGGTCTCAACCTGTTTCAGGTGTTCTGGCATACAGCTGGTCCTTTAAAGACCCATCCACTTTTCCAGCTGGTCAAGCAGCAACTGAGAGATATTTGCTCCAGGATGTCCAAATGCGGAAACACAAAGGAGGCAGGGTGCTGAGAAGAGGAGAAAAATCAATCTGGCACATACCCTTTCTGTGCAGCAAACTCGCTTACTCTTTGCTGAAACTACGATGCACAATAGATCCCTGTGTTTCTAAGAAGATACTATAAAGTAAGGAAACCTACAGTGTCCTGTCCTTCAGAGGCAAGCCTAATGTATTCAACTACAGATTGTGTCATGGAAATAGCAGAACAGACACATATACTCAGGAAAAATATTACATATAGGTACAAATACCTGAAAGCTGAAATGAATTATTGATTGTGCTAACTGGTGTATGTATATATACAGTATATAGCCACACTGGTGTCAACTACAAATACAACAAGGATGGAAAGTACGTTTTATAGTGCTTCATAGAACTGAAGAATATCCATCCATCCATCCATTGTCTGTTCACCCTTGTCCCTAATGGGGTCGGGAGGGTTGCTGGTGCCCATCTCCAGCTACGTTCCAGGCGGGAGGCGGGGTACACCCTGGACAGGTCGCCAGTCTGTCGCAGGGCAACACAAAGACATACAGGACAAACAACCAGTCACACACACACACACACACCTAGGGAGAATTTAGATAGACCAATTAACCTAACAGTCATGTTTTTGGACTGTGGGAGGAAGCCGGAGTACCCGGAGAGAACCCACGCATGCACAGGGAGAACATGCAAACTCCATGCAGAAAGACCCCGGCCGGGAATCGAACCCAGGACCTTCTTGCTGCAAGGCAACAGTGCTACCAACTGCGCCACTGTGCAGCCCCATACTGAAGAATATATCTATATATTTAAACTAATTTCCTAAAGTTTAAATTGCAATTTTCCTCTGTGCTTTAACACTAATCTACATCAGAAAAGTAGAATAGTTACTTGCAATTCTTGACAAGTCTAAAAGACATCCAATAATATTAAAGAGGCCAATAATTAATACAAATCACCGGAGGTAAATCACTAGAGAGGAAGGGTTGGAGGGGAAGAGAGCAAGCGAAAGACAGAGAAAGAGAGAGAGGAAAAGGAGAGAGGTTGGGTGAAAGGAAAGGAGGATAGCATGCAAAAGAGGAAACAGACCAAGCTCCTGGTTCAGTTGGACGAAGGCTTTGTCCGGTGAGCCCGATGCTGCTGCAGGTGTCATGGAGACAAAATGGACTCACGGACAGCTAACAGGACCAAAACTCTTTAACCATCTGTATTTGGAATGGCAAATACTCCATAAAAACATGGAACAAGAAGAAAAAAGGCAATTTCTGTTGTGCTCAAAACAATGTTGTAATTTCAGCGTCCATCTTTACCTCCCGCAGTGTGTCACACAGAAGAACCTGGCTGTAATTCCTAATTTAAAAATGCAGTTTATGCAGAAATCCATTTTACGGAATCGCTTAAAACGTGTCTCATCCGTTAGCAGTCTCTTTCTTGTGTGCGATCCACACCGATAACCCTGGTCTAGCTTTCTTTCCCTCACAATCGCTCCCTCTCTCTCCATTCTCCCCTCCTAAACTGATCAATACTTCATTTAAATCATGGCATTAGCCCACCACTACTGAAGGGAAAACGTAAGAATAAATACAAATAGGTAATGTTATATAGTATGTGATGATTTGTGTTAAAAAGTAAATTTTTTTCAAATATAACTTAAGAAACAAAGAATTTATATAAGTGTGAAAGGCTTCAGTGCTGTTTGGATTTGAGGTCCTAAGCTTCACACTGATCAATACACATTTAAATTGAGGCTGAAGAACGCTTTCACAATGTCTTATCTCATCTGAAAAAAGCAAACATACTATCCCAATTATCATCTCAAATGACTAGCTTTAGAGACACAAGCTGGATGCTGATAGAAGCAATATTTCATATTTATTCAGCAGAAATTTTACATTAGCACCCGGGTGTATAATTATCTAATATATATGCACACTCACGCTTTTATCTATTCACATAATTCACAATGAACAAAATCAATACTGCGCTATCCTCATAAAGTGTGTCTGCATTAGATCAAACAATAAGCCGTTCAGAAAACTTACAACAAGTCTTGCTAATTTCCCGCGGCTCCCTGAAATGGCAGACTGAAGTAGATGGCTAATACTTCTGTTCATCATTAAACCCGGATATTTACCTGAGCGGCCATTGAATAACGGGCCTGGTTTAAAAGAAGTACCACTGCTGTTTTCTGGATGGTGTCATTCTTCGGGGATGGCTGGAAAAAGCTGATCAGGTTAGAATTTCTCCATTGCGAACATGGACGAACATAACGAGAATGCAGGAGAAGAGAGAATGGGCAGGAATAGGCTGTGAGTCCAACACTAGGAGGGTAGTGGGTGGAAATGGAGCTGAAGTCGATCACCCGGGGGAACATCACTTACATATAGTCTGGCGCCATTGTTGACCAATGAGCAATTAAGCAGACAGACTAAAATTATTGATCAAGGGTTCAGACTCTTTTCTGTGGGCTAACTAGCCTGCCTCAGGTTGTGTGACAGCTGCTACAGCTGTGGACTGCGACAGGGGAAGTAGGAGGAAGGGCAGAGCTGGTCTTTTTCTCCTCAGGCCCTGATTTAGGCAATGGATATCATCATTTAGGCAGCTATCGATTGCTACAGGCTTGATAAACCATCATATTGAGCAGTCACACACAAGCAGAAAGGCACTTAGAAGAATTCAAACATCCAATCAAAATATATTATGGGAAGCAAACAGTTACTCTTATTGATACTTTGAACGGTGGTTCATTATTCAGTGTTTGGAATAATAGGAAACAAATAAAGACAGATGCTAACAATACATGAAGTCTCAACATGCAAAAATTATGTCTATAGATTTTGTTTAGCATAGAATAACCACAGTGCTTAAGTAATAATACCAAAATGGAATATTTAGCGCGTTTTCTCAATCAAAGATACCTATTTTAAGTCACAAAAAGGTGAGCGCCACCTCTTGGATTGGAACAGCAATGTCGAAATTAGTAAATAAGCTAATGAATAAGATTAGGCAATAAGGATTTAAACTTTAACACATTTCGTGGTATTTATTGTGCTAAAAAGCATATAAGAATGAATAACTTGACATCTCAAACTAAGTCAGCCTTGTCATGATGAGAAAGACAAATGTCACAATAAATCACTGCTAATCATCACTTACTAATAATAAATCTAATCATTTGGATGGCATTTCACTATGTTTTATGCTCACATCAAATACAGATATTAATAACTAAGGCATTAAATATAGTGGAGTTATTCCAATATAAGTACAAGTATGTTACAATCAAAATTGTTCTAATAATGATAATTATGTTGTTTGTGCACCCTCAATGTAGTCATTGTTACATGCAACATGAAATTTATTTGGGATCAAATCAGTGCATTTAAAAAGAAAATGGAAAAACAATTATAACTAGCATGTAGCAATAAATGGTATAATTCCCTTATTTCATTATTATAGATCCAAGGTGACTTCAAATGTAATATTGGTAAAAGTAATGTAATTGAAATATTTTTCTACTTCAAGTATGTGTGTTGTGTAGCTTTAAAACTGACATCAGGAAGAGCATAGGTAAAATATATCTAAATAAAATGTTAAAGATACTTTCTAATATCTAATGTGGAGAGTGCAATATCGTCTGCCATGATTTGTTAGGGTAGCAGCAGCAAAGCAAGAAATTTTACTAAGTTCAACACATTTATTAAAAAAGGGTGGGTCTCTTTGATGCGCTGCTCTGAAACGTCCAGAGTAAATTGTGCAAAGAAGCACGTCTCATAAGATGAATAGCTTAATTGACAACCCTGAACCTCCTCTTTACAAGACAATAAAACAAAAAATGTCTTCAGTCAGAGACTTCTTCAGAGTGATTGTAATTCAAACCGCTACAGGAGACTCTTTGAAGAAACTCAGTGAGGGATGCAGTAACATTCAATTTATATTTGGGATTAAGAAATTATTTCTTTAGTTAACATTTTAAAAAATAACTGTAAATCATTTTATGTCTGACATTCAATTCAAAGACATGTTTTAATGTGATAATACTACTGGGCAAATTATTGATTTTGTTAGTGTATTACCATGCACCTCTATGAAAAATAAAAAAGTGCCTAAATAAAAAGAAAAAAACCCAAAAATGTGCCTAAATGTCAAATGTAATAAACATTGATATACACAGGCAGTATTTCCACTTTTCCCAAAGCTTTCCTTTTTCATGTAATCCTTTCTTATGTTTTGAAAACCAATTCTGCTGTTTCAAAAGCGATAGGCATGATAATAAAAAAGGGCATAAAAAAAGTCTCTCTGAGGCAATTGCTCATTCTGCACAGCTTTAATAGCCTCTGCATCAGAAGGACACCTTTAATATTTGGACTTTCACTTCACTCTAGGCTAAATCCCTAGCAACCACCATAGCAACATACTCAGAGTTCAACGTGAAATGCATGGCAAGTTGCCGCCTGCCACCAAACAGAGAAAAAGGGACAGAAGATCTTCACAAAGAACAGAGGCATATGTGAGAGAGGACCAAACTGGATAAGAATTAAAAAGCACCACATTATAAATGGGTACATACAGATTAAATGATGCAAAAAACTCAGCAAAACTGCATTTGTTTGTTGAGCTTATTTCAGTGAAATAAATCTTATTATTGTTCAACAAATGCAGTTTAGCATAAAGGCTATAAGAATAATCTCAAATATTTTTTTGGACAATTAATATTGTATTATCAATAGAATAATAAAACAGGAACAATGCACTGAACAATGCATATCATCACCATAAAATAATGGCAAAACTGATGTTAGCAAAATAAATAATTTAAACATAAAGATCTCCTTTTATTTGCAAAAGATTGAGTATGCAAAAAAACACAATTTTGGCTAAATCAATTAGGCCATTATTTTAGGAAGGTACAACAACAAATTTACACAAACAATGTAAATTTGTTTGTGAGGACACACACACACACAAATGCACTTCAGCTAAATTAAGACAAAAAGTAGAGCTGGGCAGACAATTAGAGAAAAAAGGAACAGAGAAAATTTGAGAATTGTAAAAAAGTTGAATTCTAATGAGCTAATTAACTCAAAACAACTGAAAAAGTTTCCTGTGCCTCTAAGTAATCTCTCAGTCTGGGTCAGTAGGCTACTCAAACACTGGGGAGACCGCTAACTGGACAGATGTCCAATAAGACAATCGTCAACATCCTGCACAAGAAGGGCAAGTAACAAAACACCCTTGCTAAAGAAGCAGGATGTTTACAGAGTGCTGTGCCCAAGCATATACAGGGAACATTTTATGAAAAGAAAAAGTGTGGTAGTGTGGTGCACAGCCTTGAGAGGATTGTCAGAAAAATGCCATCCAAAAATTAGATGGAGGCAGATTTCCAAGAAGTAGACTGAGACTGGGCTCAGCTGGCAAATCCTACATACAGGCTACAAGGCTAAGGAAAGAAAGAGACTAGACTGTTGCTCTGTGGTCCAGTTCACTTTTTAGATGAAAGGAAAGTTTGCATTTCATTGAGATTTTAAGATCGTTTAGTGGAGGAAGAGCAAAGAAACACAGAATCCATATTTTTGTGAAGCTTTCACAGTCAGAGATGGTTTGGGGTGCCATGTCATCTGCTGGTGTTTGGTCCACAGTCAAGGCAGCCATCTACCAAGAAGAAGTAGAGCACGTCATGCTTTCTAATGTGCCGACAAGTTTTGCTGAGACTCTGGTTTCATTTTCCAGTCCAGCGAGTTTGGACACTTGCCCACGCTGCCAAGGATATCAAAAACTGGTTCAGTGACCGTGGTGTTACTGTGCATGACTGGGCAACAAAACTGGCCAGACCTGAACCTCATAGAGAATATATGAGTTATTGTTAAGAGGAAAATTAAAGATAATCAGCCCAATAATGCAGATAATCTGCAGGCTGCTATTAAAGTAACTTGGGCTTCCATTACATCTCAGCAATGCCACAGGTTGATTGTCTCCATGCCACATCCTAGTGATGCAGTAACTCATGCAAAAGGAGGCTCGATTAAGTATTGAAAACAGAAATAAATGTAAATACTTTTCAGAAGCCTGACATTTGACATTGCTGAGAATTTAAGCTTTCATTATCAGGAGGATATAGTCAACAAAATTACAACAAAAGCTGAAATATTTAATTCCACCAATCTATACAATAGTATCATTTTTGGAGGTGAAGAACAAAAAAAATATTGAACTTTTTCACAATATTTTATCCAATATGGTTTACATTCTATTATAATCATCATTCATATAGCAGCATTAATCTGAAGATGGTACACACTAGGTACAGTAGGAGTTAATGCAATCAAAAAGCAATATACATTTAAATGTAAATCAGACAGAATCCTTTGGCCAAGCATTTAGCCTTTGAAGCAACAAAGTCTTTATACAGCAAAAGGTGAGAAGGGCTAAAAAGAAAGGCCTGAATCAGCTAGATTGCATCCAATTTTAAATGTAATTAATGACTCACAGAGAAGGATTATGCTGACAGGATTATTCTTGACAACAATGTAGAACCCGCTGCCACTCACAAAAACACATACTTGCTATTCATGCAAACGTTAACCCTCTTTAATCCAAGATCACAACGGCTTTCTAATGAACACACATGCATGGATTTAGAATAGTTAAGTGTCTCTTTAAAGTGACCATTCAATAACTTTCATTACTGCTTAGGCTGATTATTTTTCTTCATATTGTCCTTGTATTACCTTAATGCAATTCTGTATTTTTAAACTTTTACTAAGGCAAGACAGTTCTCTTAAGGTCTCGCCAACAATAATCTACTGCAGTGCAGGCAACTCAGTCAAGTCCTGTGAACTTTGCAGAAGAACAGAAATGTTTGCTTTGCCCTGACATTTGATCTCATGGCCTTGACAAGGATCTCAAAACTGTCTCCAGGCAAATAAGAGCTGTCTGGTGTTTCTCAGGGCAATGCAAAATCTAATTAGTGAAAGTCATGTTAATTTCAAGCAGCATTTCATTAAAGAGAAAAACATGATCAGCAACAAAGAGTTCATGTCTGATTAATCTAATAATGCTTAGTTTGTTTGTTTTAATCACATTTAACGATTAAGAAGCAGAGACGGGTCTAAGTCATCTAGACAGAAGGATTTCATAATCTGCTTGTCATGGCAACCGTCTGATTTCCTGCCATTCGTCACAGTATGGATGGGCAGGATGAGCGGGTGGTGTTCCAACACTCCACTTACAACAGAGCGTTGCTCTAGCCTCAGGATGAGACTGCTCATCTTCAGAGGAAGCTAAGGTATCAATTTATTTTAAAGAGTCTCCATGCCAGCATGAAATTCTGATGAAATGCACCATAATGAGCATGAATAAAAACTAAATTATCTACTAAAATAAAACAAGCTCAGTAACTCTCAGATTCCTGATGCCAAGCTGTGTCAACAACCACTTCCAAATGTGTGACAATAAAACATAACTTTAAAGAAATAAAAGGTAAACACTGAACTATGATAATTATCTGTTGTTCTGTAATGCTATTCTGGGAAGAAATTCAGAACACAAAAGGAGGATCAAACTTTTAGTGGAAGAGCTATTTAAGGTGATGTAATGATGCAATGTATGTGATTGTTTTCTGGCTGCTTAAAAACAAACTAGTCTGTGCTGTGTTGCTATGGGACTGCCTAAAATACAGATCTGTGCCTTTTTGTAGAGCTAAAATGGCTTTGTTGGGAGGAAGACATGGAAAAAGCATGGCGTACTATATTCCTCGTCATTCATAACAACAATAAAACAACACATCAATTGTATTTGAAATTTTTAATGAATGTTGTCTGTTATATTCAGGAAGAATTCCCACTTTTAGGATACAATGACATAATAAGAGTGTTTGTCTAGAAAATTTGGTTTGTTTGGTAAGGTGTGAATGTGCAATTGATTTCTGATGTGGTCTACCTAAAAACCTATAAGTTGAAATGAACTCTCACAAGGTTTTCAATGCATATGTGAATGCTAAGCGGAACCACTATAGAAAAGCAGGACGAGAAGTACAGTGCAGGGCATTCTGGTTAAATGCAACTAAAAAATGTTTGTCGGTCTAACAATACTGGGAAAAATGGCTCACGGATGACAAAGGAGAACTCGTACAACTGCTAAAATCTCATGCCACTCCATTTTTGTTTACATTAGAAGCAAGTTGCCCTCAATTCTTCTTCAGAGAAGAACCTTCAGTGGTTCTTGGTGCAGCGCCACCACAGGCGAGGGGGGAGAACAGATTTTTCAAAGGATTTATTTGGTTTGACACATTGCAGTGTGAAAGCAAACCACACTAGCTGAAAATGTGACAAATGTTGCAACTTTTGTCCCAGTCAAACCAAGTCTTATGTGAAAACGAGTACTTTCACTATATTAGATATGGATTATATTTATTGCATTAGACGTTTGTCTATGTTTGTACATGTCTAAGAAATCTAAATAACAGTGACTATTTCTAAAAGAACATACTATTTCTAAAGTGTTTTGCTGCATCGCAAGGATTTATGGCAACCATTTATTTATGCAACTACACTGTAGGGGATAGTGTGCTGAATAAGGTATAGGCCATGAAAATACTTATGTTGAAATTTTAAAAGAGCTCATCAGATCCTCCTCCCTCAGAAAAAAATAAAAAAATAAAAACTCATTCCTCATCAGTGGGTGCTATCACTTGAATGGAATCAATCAATTGTGTTCCGCTTGGCTTTGCTCTTCTTTGCTCTTCGTTTCCAAATCCAATCTCTTCCATGTCATCTCAGAGCACATTTATAAGGGCCCAGCTTCTTGATTATCTCCCTCCCTCGCCTCAACTCCCCCGCTGCTGCATGCTCCAATGTATTAAATTAAATGAGGTGTCTGTCCAGGTCACCCCTTACCCCAGCTTCCAACAGCACCCTCCTTTGCTCCCCCAACACCACCACCTCACTGTTCTCACTGCTGGTAATCAAGGGAGAAGACCCTCCCTGCTAGTTTTGTGCAAGCCTGACTGCATAAATTAGCATTAATGAGAGCTGAGAAGACCTGCAGTAAAGGGAGGGAGAGCAGGACTGAAAGGAACAAAAACAAAACAAGGGGAGAGAAAACGGCTTCAAATAGAACACTAAAAAAGGTTATATTTCTATGTCATCATACCATCTATTTACTTTCCAATCTGTCCATTCGGACATTCTGTACGCTAGCTTTTCTCTTTTACAAGCCATCTCCAGGAGGCAAACCCTGACAAAGCTCTGAGGGGCAAAACAGCTGTGGCTTGGGTTCTTGTAATAAATGAATCATAGATGAGGTTTTGTGAACACCGTTACCATAATCCCATAGCTCGAGCTTAAAATGCGACGGGGTGCAAACGTTTTTGTTGTTCATCAAATATTGATGCATACATAATTATTTGAGCATAAGTGTGCAGATTGTGTGAATATGTAGATGCATGTCAGTGGCAGAGCCATTTTCAGTACAGGCTTTACAAAAGAAAATATGATTCAGGTGAATTGTATTAGACTTAATCACCTTGGGGATGGATATAATTATCTTGTCATAACAAAGCACTGAACATTTGATGTGTTTTATTTCGATAGTATTTATATGTATTTAGTAGACTATGATGCCTAGTAACCAGATTGCATAAAACTGTCAAAACAGCAGGCTAACATAAGCCACATTAATGCTGCTTACTCCTCTTCCCTGCTCAAATCCAACAATCACCATTACCTGTTATAAATGTAGGAAAGAATCGCTAAGTCACTTCATTCTGCTGCTCCCTAACTTTAATTGCTTAATGCATTCTTTAATGCAGCACCACTCAGCTTCTCTCAGCTCTCCCCTTCACCCAATTTTTCCAACTTTTCCCTCCACTTTTCTTTATCTCCTCCAGTGCCACCTCATTTACTACCAAGTT
Organism: Xiphophorus couchianus; assembly: GCF_001444195.1. Lineage (NCBI taxonomy): Eukaryota > Metazoa > Chordata > Actinopteri > Cyprinodontiformes > Poeciliidae > Xiphophorus > Xiphophorus couchianus. The sequence continues at coordinate 17,418,741 of NC_040231.1, read as the reverse complement.
CTTCCTGGTAATTAAAGTTGAACTAAATGTCAGCTTCTAGTTTGAGGATAGCAAATTGGCACAATCACCCAATAACTGTCCAGTGTGGTGTTTTCCCAAAAGTCACGCAGGAGCGACTTCTAACCAGATTTTTAATTAGAGCCTCCCACATTCAGTTACATGACCAATGAAGCGGCATGTCTAATGTAGGCATATTGGACAGTTGTGTTATACTTTAATTGTATTGTTAGCAGTTGACACAGATTAGGATCTGTTGCAAAGGACAGGCTCTTATTGGTGTTACCACACTGGAAAAGGCAGAAAATAATTTAAACCAGTTGTCCTCAAATGGTGGATGGCTCTTCATATCCCAACTCAAACTTATTCTTATTCAAATACAACTGCTAGATTTTGATTAAAAAATACTTCTAATCTAAATCCTTTTACAAAATTAAGCTCATTTTAAGGTTCAGCAACTCTTCAAGATTTTGTGATGGAAGATTCAGGCTGGTTGGTCATTTGTTTTGAGAGAGCAAAGATAAAATAAATTAAAAGATAAAAGTTGCAATTCAGTCATTTAGAGCCTCTGAGTGTTCATTCTTCATGTGTTTAAAACCCTCTATCCAGTTATGCTGAGAGACAAAGCAAAACTAACAAAGTCAATATTCACTACAGTTAAACATTATTCATAACCACTAACAAATAAGGACGTTTGGTTTAATGAAATAATAGATGAATATTCCGATTATGATATTGGTCGCTATTAACCTACACTATACTTAGTCTTCACTATTTGCTCTATTTTACTCCCTGAACTTTGCATCCTGGTCATAAAGAATTATACTCCAACATAAAAAACAGTGTGCTTGTCAACAAACATTTACCTTTTGATATCACCTTTGCTAACTAAATGTCAGGATGGACTATCTATTTCAATATTGACTTTTAATTTGTTAGTCACAAAAAGAATAAAACAAATTAACCAAGACTGCATAAATGTATCAGGCTCCAGTCAATGATCAGATTCTTTTATGGGAGAGCCAAAAAACTAGTCTGCTGCCTCACTTTTAAGAACTGAAGAGCATTTTCTGTACAGGCACCTACTACGGCTCAGAGTTTTGATATTTAACAGCTTTTCTCTTCCAGAAGAAGCAACTACATACTCTCTCCAGTGCTTATGTTTTCTGTTCCCTCCAGCCAGTTGCAGCTGCAGGGTCCATCCTGTTAAAAGGAAGTCTGTCTTTCTGTTGCTACCACATACTCGCTCAAGATGGTTCTCTACAGCGGCTCCATTAGGTTCACCTAGTTTGACTTCTCTTGGCATTATATGAGCAACTATCTTTGAAAGTACATATACTATATGTATGGACAGGACCGTACCGAACTATACTGTACTTGAATCAACAGTTATGATTGATAATAATAGTGATTCATATTGATATGGTAATCTTTCATTGGATGACCACCTTAGATAAAACTGTGTTAGAATGATATGGATTGGAATTGTTTGGTCCCTAAAGTACCATTGGATGAGAATTATTTAAATTTGGTATGAATTGAATATAAATGATTAGTAGAATTGCATCTAACACACAAGAATAACAAGGACACTATTTAACCAGGTTAAGGTAATTATGTTTCTTCAGAGATCCTTTGGAGTGTTGCGCTGTCAGACATGAAAGCATAAACAGGCAGAGCCTTGATTTAGTGTCTAGGATGATAGATTAGAATTGTAAGGACAATAATGTTCATGTCCAAAAGTGCTGCCGGAGTCAACCACAGCATCGTAAACATTTTACGACATCCCAAAATGGTTTACTGGTTTTAAGACGAAAGTGATGATGTGTGTTTAATACTAAGCAATTTACTGCCAAGGAACATTACTGCAATCTTGTCATACATCCTCATCATTACAAACAAACAATAAAACTGATATGCTAATTACAATCAGAAAACCATCCTTAGTACACAGATATACTGTGAAGTATATTTGATATACATTTAAACAGGACAGTTAATTGTCTAATCACTTTACTAATAAAGCTATTTTATATAAACACAAACGGCTGCTCCCTTTCACAGTTGTTTTCAAACACCTGATTTTCCTCTCCTGTATCTAGTGTCATTCCTGACTCATCCCTCAGTATTTAAGCTCAGTGGTTTTTAATTGTCCTTTGCTGGTTCCTTCCCTTACATAATCTGTTTCCCTGTCATTCCACTGTCTGTTTTTCTGGTCAGGCCCCCTGATCTGTATGCTTCTGTTGTCTTTTATTTAAGACTCAAAGCAATCTGGGCTTCCTTTGATATCAACATTTTAAACTACTTTGAATAATTAACTACTAACTGTACTGTTTGACAACTAGGACCAACTGGAATGTATGTGTGAATGAATTGAAATGACTACTAAAGTGCCTGGAGATTTGTTGTGAATTGGCACAATATAAAGTTGAACTGAAAACCTTCACCTTGATCATCCTGAACTTCTGCATGCATTTTGGTCCAGCTAAAACTCATACATCATGCATGTAAAAAAAACAAAAAAAAACAATATGAATGACTTTTCATTTCAGTGCAGTTAGCATCCGTCCACCAATCTTGAGTAAAGAGCTGGACTGCATAATTTAAGACAGACCAAAGCAATCAGAGTTTATCATTACAAATGCTATATGGAGAGACAGTTTTCCCCCATACTTTATTGTAATAACAGCAATTAGTATCATTTACATGCCTTTAAGAAAGATTGCAATTATGCGACTTATGTAACATTTCTAAACTTGTATAGCCATAGCCATCAGCAGATATAATCAGGTAATGTTAGACAAATAAGGCTATTTGTCTATGGCCGTAGTTATTGCAGTCAACTACGTAACAAAGACCGAGACATAGTCAGGTTCAAAGTTCACACTGTGTTGAAAAGAACTGAAACTGGGGTCAACTGAGAATGAACATTGAACATTCTTATGGAGAGACTTTATATACACAAGCCAGCACACCCTTTCACATACCCACGCCTAAACACGTGTTTAGATTCAGGTGTTTCCAGGTACATTGGGTTGTGGTTGCCACTAGGTACATCTTATGTTACCTCTGACTGTGTAATTTTCAATTATGCTATAATTGTTATTGTATATGCAAGGGTTGGTTTTTGCTGTAGTTTCTTGGTTCTTGTATTTCTAGGTGCAGAAGCAGACTTCTATAGTGTTGTCTGGTATACTCTATACTTCTTTCTCTCATCTACTCTTATCTCCTCCTTTCCCTTTAAACTTTGTACCCTATCTTTCTCTATTTCTTTTTCATTTTCATGTCCATTATGTTTGGAGAAAAAGATAGAAAATGACAACCACACCATGCATGATGAATTAATGGACTTATTATTAAGAGAGCAGTTAGCTTTCTTGAATGACTGTTTCCTTTCAAGTTAAATTTATCCTTGAACCACTAAAGCTTAGCAAAATTTTAGAAACATTATGTTTCTCCTAATAATTGTTTATTTTGATAGTTCTGTGCCAGAATTTTCTTTAACCGACCAGTTACTGCTTATTAGAACTACAGAGAAGTGAAAAGGGAAAGACAGGTATTGAAACTATGTACCACAAGACTTACATGAAAAGTATATAAAAGTAAACAAAGAAAAAAGAGAAATGACTGCAGATAAAAGAGGTGGACGGCTGCAATATAAGCAAGGAGAAGGGAAAAGGGTAAAAAATGGAGACGAAAAATTAGGTTATGTATATTGCTGGCAATTCACACATGCACATTCCATCTGAGATCCCATCAGCTGTCAAATTGGGAAAGAGATGGTGATTTGGGAGTGGCAGGAATCTCAACAAGGCTAGGTCCAGGCACACCACTGAGACCTAATCAAAACACAATCACGTTTTGGCGCCTGAACAGACGAACACTGGCCCACACCAATATCACTTAAGGTCTCCTCTCACATTCAAACCCAGGCAACTCTGAGGTCACTATTTCTATCACACACATAATCATGCACATGCACACAGAAAAAACATTATATTGTAGTCACACATGAACAAACACATTCTGTCCCACGTAATCAAAGTTTGGCCTATTTCAAACTAACCTCTGCTTTAAGTTGTCGAGATGATGTATGAAACTTCCCAGTTAAGGACGGGCTGTTATCGCTCTGTATGACCTGTGACTTCAGTTTATCTCCATTATGCAGTGGTTCATTTCAAAACCTTCACCTCTGTTGCTAGTTATTGGTGTGGCAGACACAGATAGGAGCTGCAGTTGGATATAGGAATAAGACCAAATGCTTCTTCAACTGAATTTACCTGACCTCTCTAATTCCCTGTCCCTCAAGACAGCCCTTGTGTGCCAATACTCAAGCCCACAGCCCACTCACTGAGGTGTGACAGCCTCACGACTGACCGACTCCCTGGTCAGCATTCTCACTGTTAATCCACACAGATAGGCCAAATGCTGACCACTAACAAGTAATTGCTTGAAGGAGGCTCTGGCAAAGCCACTTGGATGTGGGAACAGGTGTCTGAAAGCAAAAGGAGAGCTTTATTTCCTGTGATTTTCTCCGTTCTGCTGATCTAAGTGCTTCCATTGGGTAGATATCAGTGGTAAGATTAAATCTCCAATGTTATGAATTTATAATCAAGGGTTTTGTGAGTATGCCTCAACTTTAACCCAAATACTGAATGTTTACATTTCTGTCCTAGAAAAAAAACAAGCTTGTGTGGAAAATAAGAAGTTTGTTGTTCTAACAGGGAAGACTGTGAAGACTGTAAAGCCTTTCCTTATTTACTGCCTCCTATTGAATTTGGCATCATTTTCTGAGAGAACAAAGAGGGTCAGTTGTCAAGGCTCCATTGTGTCAAGAGCCCTATAAAATCCTCTTGACTTCAGCAACAAGAAAAAAAAAGACAGTGGTGAGAAGATAAACCCTTGATGTGATTGATGCTTTGACTTTTCTAATGCAGAAATGTCATGAATTAGAATACGCTCTTAGATGGAAACCTAGTCAATGTAACATCTGTTCTCTTCCTCTTTACATTTTATTTTAGATTATTTTAGTAATCGAGTAAGCTGTAGATTATTCTGACCATTAATAAAGTAACTGAATAAAATAGTTTAATAAAATAAAATTTTGGTAAATGTTGTCATAACAGCAGTATTAATATTGGATATCAATATCGGCCTAAATTTTAATATGAATGGATGAAAATATTAATCCCAGAGGGAAATTCACATATTTCAGTACAACCCACGCACTTTGCTGCCATTCGCTCCGAACTAGCCACTTGGCAGCAGCTCGGGGAGGCTGTTGTATTCCATGCATTGTGCCAGTCAATTTAAGAATGCCTATGAATGCCCGTAAAATGACGAAAACCGGACATGTCCAGGAAAAAGAGGACATTTTGTCACGTTATCTTATGCCAATAGCAGATAGTATTTGTCAACAACTCATTGGCGGACGTAAGAGTGTTGCAAAACACAAATAATTATCCAGACAGAACAAATGCTGCTAAGTAGTAAAACATAATTTAATGAAGCTTCAAAATAGATCATTTTCCTTGAGGAATTGTAATAATAGAGGTACTTGAATCACTCAATGAATTGTCATAGCCCTACTTGCAACAATTTCCAACAAATGGTTTAAAGCTACTTTATAGAATGATGGTTTATTTTTTTTTAAAAAACAACAAAAAAAAACCTTATCGAATAGTCACGTAAAGGTCAACGAAAAAGCTTTTTTGTGCAAATTAATGGTTCTAACCGATCTTCAGTATGACAGCAGGTGTCTAGAACAGGCAGTCTGAAAGAAGGGATAAATGCTGAAACCACCCAAAGGTTTCAGGGTGTCTTTTGGGTCCAGGGAGCAGACTAAAAACACAAGAGAATGAGGAAAAGAAGCAAAAATGCTTGGGTTTAGAAAAAAAGAGCTGTGAATTTTGATCACACAGACACTTAGCTGTCCTTTTGAGAAGGATTATGGAGTTTAAGTGCTACAGTGTAGTTTCAGATATACTAGTCCACAGACAGCACCCCAAAGCTTGGTATCAACTTAACACTGACACACCACACCATGGCTTCAGAGATTACAAGGGGTCTAGATGTGCCTTTTTTGACACAAAGTGCAGTGGTGTATACTTTAACACTCTTCTTTCTCTTCATTTTCTTTTCCTCTCATCTGCTCTTGTCTCCCTCACAGACCCTTTCTGTGAAGTGGCACAGAAGAGAAAGAGCTGAACGCCTGTGTCTGCTTACTGGAGCAAGTGAACATTTGAAGTGACAGAGGGTGATGCTGGCTTGAGTGCTGGAGAAAATGCCTCTAAGCTAAGTGAAGGACCATTAGGGAGACAGTGTTAAGATGCATGCATGTAGACAGGGCCTACACAATGTTCACCTTGAACAGTTTGGTTTCATCTGCCTAGGAGAGCAATCACATGGGGAGAGTGCAGCATCAAACTCCAATCAAACTCTATCTCAGCTGACAACAAAAATCAAACTGATGTACTCATGTCAAAAGGTCCAATGACCCACACAACATGTTATTACTCATGCACAGTGGCTAGCTATTATTGAGATACCTTCTCACTTTTTTCAGCTGTTTTGGTGTTTAGCGACTCATCAGAACCTTTCAAGAGTGACCACAACACTGACGGTCTGAGATGAACTTGTCAAAAAGCAACAATTTAAAATGAAGGCAAAGACTGAAACAATTTTATATACTGATGTGAGGGACTGAACTCTCCACCTGTTCAGGTGAACAGGTTTTATTTCTGATACGTTTTGGAAGAAAATGTCTTTGCAGTCTAATGTTTGTTATAAAATTATAAAACACACATTAATTTTAAGATAATAAAGCACACATTAAACTGTAAAATCATATTCTAAAGAGCAAGATTTACAAAATTAAGGGTAAAAGCAAAATCTAGATAGTGAAAGCTATCTGGTTTTTGTTGTGACATTTTGTTGTGCCTTCAGCCAAGAAAAATCCTGTCAGAGCAGATTACGCAGCAAAAGTATAACTACACACACCTGAAAAAAGTTGACTAATCAGTTTGTGAGTTCATGATTATGCAAAAAAAAAAGTCTACAGTGAGTTTGATCAGAATTATTACAATATTTGAGTTAAGAGACGCCATCTTCTGCGATATTATGAATGAACCTGGAGAGTGTAAAAAGATCAGGTCAGATAGGCTGCTGTTTGACCAAGAGAAGCACAAAAGTAAAGTGCCCATGAGGATGAAGTCATCAACAAACTTTTAGCCTTTTTGCAGCTGAAGCTATGATGCCCTTTAGTTTTGTGAAAAGGTTAAGGTGTAAAGAACTGAAAATAGCTGTTGTTTGACCAAAATTGAAAACGACTGACTAATATACTGGTTGCGGATTAAACCTTGGAAGTATTTTGCTTGGTAAATCACTTGTTTGTCCATTTCAAAAGCCACAAAAATATTTTTTTCTTCTGCACAGTTATGATTACCAACTCCGCATTTCTCCTCACAAGTATATTTTAGGTATGAAAATTAAATCTACACTGAGACAGTTAATAATCTGTTGGTTTGCTTTTATTTCAATTTTAAATGTTTTTCTTAAAAAATGTGTTTGTAAATTGAACTGTTCCGAGTATGTTCTGCCTCTTACTAATTTAGGCTTCTTGTCCCCCTCCTCCCTCACTGCACACACTCTTGACCCTGAACAGAATTAAATGAACGCTGAAAATTATTTGGAAATGAAATCTGTAGAAGTAAAACTTTTGATTTTTGAATCACTAAAATTAGACACTGGAAAACAGGTCAGGATTTTTACAAATGCAGCAACACCAGAACAAAGATAAAGAATTAAGCAGCCTCGTCTCTATCTTCTCTCTTCTAACCAGTTTTTGCAGATTTGGAAATTTCTTAAATAATTCATGTTGTTAATAACCATCTTGCTCTCTCTTGGCACAGAGCAGTCCTGTGCAAATATAGCAATGTGCCTTTGTGTACACTTGTGACGGAACAGCAAAGTGAAAATGGAACTGTGTTTGAACAGTGCAGTGAAGGTGTACGTATGAATGTGTATGTGATTGCAGTATAAGTTATCAAAGAGTAGGCAGAATTGACTCATCTGATAGTTGACTGTGGTTATTAGGTGAGCTATTGAGTCAACACAGAGGAAATCACAGATGCCTTCCCACAAAGACAAAAAACTCAAGGTCACAAGCTGAGCTGTTTTTGTAACCGCCAAGTAGTTGGAGCAATGATAATGGCGCATGAATAGTGCAATGACAAAATATAAGAAAAACTCAATGGTTGCAGTCCAGATGACAAAGTCACTTAATGAAACTCTCATTACAGTCATTGTTAGCAACATCACATCATCGTCATTTGGTCTTATTCAAGGCTGGTATTGTTCTGGATTATGTGTATTACATTCTCTTTGTTACTGTCTCACAATCAGAGCACTTGTGAGCTCACCATTTTATAAGTCCATCTGTTTCTCAAACGGGTGGAGGGGAGTAACAATACTGGGCACATTCTCTGCAAAGATGACCTTGGCGCGTCTGATGATTTGCAGAGAGCAGCAATATCAATAATAATGAAGAAATTAATAAGTCGGTGCATTGGCCTGGGGTCCAGACTAAAAGAGACGGTGGAAGGGGGCATGGCTAGCAGAAAAGAGAAAATGGAAAAAAGGTTGGGGTGGTGTACAAGAGGGGGTGGTAAGTGCACGATTTCCTTCGCAGCAGTGTGGTGCTGCAGTCCGCGCTGTCACACGTCAAAGAGGGAGCAAATCAAAGGCAGCTCTTTTGATGAATATAAAACAGAGAGTCCTGCTGAGATGCACTCTCCCTCCCTCCCATTCTAATCACACAGCCGCAGAGGAGACTGGCTGCACCAATTCAGCCCCCCACCCCCCTACACCCCGGCACAAAATGAAAGGCGAGAAGAAACAAGGAGAAGGGGACAGCGAGCACACACAATCACAACAAAGCCTGCTTCATAATAGCAATAAACACTTGTTCTCTCGAGACATCTGCGCAGAATGCTGGGTGTGGTGTGGTAAGATACAGGAGAAGCTGAAATGGCATCAACAATTTCTTACCCCCCACCAACCCTGAAAAAAAGGTTATTTTTCAACAAACAACAAACAATCCAATATTTCTCTATGTATGAACTGTACATTTCTCTAAGTCTTAAGAGAAAACATCTATTTTATATTTGCTTCAGAGCAGCTGCACTGCTAACAAAAATGGTGAATTTAAAATGTTCTCCTTAGCAACACTAAAAATGCTAACTCAGTAACACAGTCAAACATTTTCCCCTGATAATAAACTCATAAAATCTTTCAACAAATAAACCTAATATTATCTTTAACAAACAGCTAATGAGTATTGTGTTTTAAGTGTTAAGTATAATTGCTAATGTAATGATCATTAGCAATTACATACTCTCCATTCCTCCATTTTTTATCATTTTAGTATAAACCTCTAAATAAGAATTTTCTGTAGTTTCAAACAAATCTAAATGTGCATCATGGCTTCTATTCCCCTGGGAATTTGCTCCACCATTGGTCCCCAGGCAGTATTTGTGTGTGACACCAAAACCCACTCCCACCCAAGTCCTGAGCCCAGAAAGTGACACATGCATGGGTGTCGCTGCCGTTTCACCTCCTGCCTGCTGAGGTATAAGGCAATTTCCTCAGAGTGGCGCATGGTGAGGGAGAGTGTAAAGGGCTAGCCGCAGCCCAGCTCTGCTGCTCTCTTTGATACTGTCAAGGAAGAGTAATGGCTCTCTGCAGCAACAGCCACCACCAAACTAATGTAGTGTGACTTTGGTTCTCCTTTCCAACAGATTACCACTACAGTGAAGAAGAAGGAGATGGGAAGATGACAGCGAAACTGTTAAAAATGTAAAGAGGAACAGAAAAATCTATACAAGACATAGCAGAATCATCTCACAGTTAAGATTAAAATTTCCCAACTTATGATACTCATGTGTCCTCAGCATGTTTGCAATTGCCAAATTCCTACTAACCAAGCAAGGTCTAACTCCTGTTAGTCAGAACGGCTCTGAACAGTAAATTGCCAGAGGGATGGCAGCACAGTAAGCCAAAGCAGCAGGGTGAAGAGTTTGTACAAAATTTTGGTATGGTCAACTTTATTTTTATCTCCAGTGAACATGGAAGTCAAATTGATTTACATTTTGATTATTATTTTACCCTGATAGATATGGAAAACATACTAGACTTTTCTGATGCTCTTAAAAGTTGCTGTGGATGATCTTGAACGAGACCTTGAACACCCAAGTTAATTTTATGTACTCAGATAAAGGAACACCAGAACTAGCCTGTGAAGAGTGAACACGTTATTATGGCAGAACTAAGTTAAGCCAAAAAGTAATGGCAACCACCTAGTTTTGTGTTTACAAAAAAAGACGTGGCTTGCACAGCCACATGGAAACATGAAACCAGTGTTCTGAAATGCATCCACTCTAGATTTGTATTTCAAAAATGATTGTCTGGTCTCCCAAGACCCTGAAGCCTTGTGGATACAAAGCCTAAATGATTAAAAAAACAACTGCGTTTTCACCTAAAATTGTCTCTGTGTGGATGAAGCCTGAAGGCTCCCACATACTCTGGGACAGGGATGTGAAACTCCAGTCCTCAATGGCCGCTGTCCTGCAGTTTTTAGATGTGCCACAGGTACAAAACACTGGAATGAAAAGGCTTAATTACCTCCTTCTTGTGTAGATAACTTCTCCAGAGCCCTGCTAATGACATAATTATTCTATTCAGGTGTGGTGCAGCAGAGCCACATCTAAAAGTTGCAGGGCAGTGGCCCTCCAGGACTGGAGTTTGACACCTGTGCTCTAGGATATGGAGCATATTCTGTGAGCCATGCTGACTCTGCGCGGCCGGTTGGGATTTCATAGTCAAGCATACTGATAGCCTATATTTCTCATGACAAATTCTTTTATTTCCCACAGTCCTATTGGATACAAGCAAGTTTGATGAGCTTCTTGGGCACCTAGCCCTGTTTCTTCTCCTTCAGTTCAGTCAACGCAAACCTGTGTGCGGGACAGAGAGTGGCAGTCATGCTGCACATACCTGCAACTGGTTGCACTGACTCTCAACCTTATCAGCTCGGTGTCACATGCATAATTGTTTGATATGAACACTGTTTCCTGCTGAGCAGTTTACTGTGCAACACAGAGTATGCGTACGCGGTCATAAAAATTGACCTTTGCGCGCACATGTCCAGCGGACATCCGCTTAGAGTCTGCCTCGAGTACGCGCAGACGTCTGCGGAGTGAAGTTCACCTGAGAATGTTAGGGTGTTTAGTTTGCTCTAGGTTTTGACTTTAACAAATTATACAATTAGAAACATACTTAACAACCAGCCATTCATAGACTACTGATTACTTATCATAAACCTGTAGGCTTTTTTGTAACTTGTGTATTAAATATTTACAAAGACCATTATATGCCACCTGGACTGAACAAATCTCTCTCAAACCTAGAGTAGTTCACAGTTGTTTATGTCAAATTTACCTTACAATGTCAAGGTAAATTGTCACATTTATGGTCAAATTTACCATACATTAGGCAGATAAGCCACAGGGCACAGGGATATTGCATACAGATATCCCTCTTGTTTGCAAGACCAAATAGAAATCAAGTATGCGTAAGAGGCATACTTGATTTCTATTTTGATGTTGCAGCTAACTTATTGGCATTTTTAAAAACCACAATCAAGCAACTACAAATATACTTTTTAGATTATTCAATGGGCTTCAAAAGGACATTTCAGTTTGAGAAGTAGGGATTCTTTAGATACTTAGTTATTACCTAACCTGAAGTTGGCAGTAAGCTCCATAAAGACTGAAACATGTTTATCCTTGAACACTTGTTTAAATTGTCAGAAATGGTATGAATTTAACAATGATGGAAAAAAACAAAACAAAGGGAAATGGTTCAAAGGAGAATCGGATGAGGTGAGTGTAACAAGGCAGGGGTTGTCTGAAGCCTGTGGCCTGGGGCATTGCATAGAGAGAGATGAGGTTGTGTGAACACTACAGGGTACCGTTTGAACGCAGGGGCTCCTCTAACAACTACGAAGGCCAGGCTTTCTGCACCATGGGTCACAACTTACAATAGTCTGGCATCCTTAGACATGGGTTTCAATGAGACATTAAAAAACACAGAAGATGGTAAATAGAGAAAAAAAGAAACATTCAACAGAGAAAGTAAACATTTCACAATCAATGCATTATGAAATTGTTATTCCATTTGGTGTAAAGCAAATGTCTTTTTCAAAGTGCAGCCTTCCCAAGTACCCTCAAGACTGTTTCCTTTTTCTAACCAAAGTCAACGCCCACCTCTGTCAAGGCCTTCCGCCCACTCTTTATTTGTTCAGTGTTGACTTGTGAAACACTGTGACCTGCCTTCATGTATACCTGGGCTTCTCTTAATCTCTGGCTTCCCTGAGGTTGTCTTAGTAAAGCTGCGCTTCAACTGAATAATGTCCACATTTGAAGAGTTTTGCGTCTTTAAAGGGCAATTATACAATACTCATTATTTCTGACCTCCTACCCACAGCAGACCCAGCATGCTGCCTTTACTGGGTGTTCTAGATTTCCTAAACCTCAGCATTAATAAGGTTCTTTGATCCCTCCACTGTGACAAAGCAGCAACACCAGTCTTGCTAAATGAACCACACAGAGTTCATGCAGCAGGAAACAATATTAAGTAGAGCTTAAGAGAAATTATGCAGATCCCCTGAGAATAAATAAAAAGAAAAGATTGGAGCAGAGTTCTGAGTATAATTAATTTAAATCAGTTGGAGGAAGATGTTTGATTCTGAATCACTGAAGAACAGTCTAATGCCTGAATTTTTAATGAACTGTTCTTGAAATTAGGAGTTTATTTAATAGAAGCCTAACATTTATTTCATTATCTTGGAAAGTTTACAAAACTACACTACAAATACTTCAATTATATGATCGTAAAGGGATTTTAGTACCTACAGTGGTCAAACTGATCTCAGATGACTTTTAGGACTAAAAGCAACTCTTTAACCAAGATTCCTAAAATCTATCGATTTTTGCAGTACATTACAAATTATTTCTTGAATAGGCCTGCCCTCAAATAGCAGTTTTAAGAAGAGCAGGTGATCTCTTGACACAAGCCTGATACAAGTCAAGCTGACTTGATTTAAAACTTAGCAGTAGCTTTGTTTGTTTATGTATCCAAGTTCAACTCTAGACTCTCAAAGATCTTTAAAAATGTCCTAAATGGAAAATCATGTTTTCAAATTTATACTAAGAGAATCTTGCACACTGTTCAGTGTGAGCAATTCTGAACTTTATACCAATGAGACTAATCTTCCTCCAAAGTCACCAAACCTTCAGTCATCACTATTTCAGGTAGTTTCTCTTTTAACCAAACACTTCAGAGTAATTGCTAAAGGTCAGTACTTTCATACTGAAAGAAATCAAAATGATAATGACTCCTTATTAGAAATACTACATGGAAATTTACACGAGAAACATCAAAAGGTTTTGACAGGGTACATAGGGGCATTGATGAGGCTCAGTCATTATTCACATCAAAGCAGAAACTCAAAGAGGGCATCCATTGGGAACCCAGACTCAAACTGGTGCAGTAAAAATAAATACACGGATAGCAATTCTGCAATTGGGATAATTCACTCCTCTGAAATTGAAACATATTATTGGTAGCCATTACCAAAAGGAAAAAGCACTTTTAGGGGATGGGTTTATGAGTCCAGTTGAGAGACTGCCAGTGGAGATAGGTAGAATATAAATGATAGTAACACAGTAAAATGACATAAAAGAACTAATAAAATATATCACCTGGAGGAACCATGATGAATGTACACTGCAAATGTGCACTTCAGTATACAACCAGACGATGTCAATTATATCAAATTGGGCCAGCTATGAAGCATTTCTATTCTGGTACTGGCACAATCAACCTTTTGACAGCAGGCTGTTAAATGACATCTGTCTGTTGTCCTCCAATTTGAGTTCCAAAACAAATAATTTTTGCATTTTCTCACTTCCAACAAGTCAAATCATGGTGAAATGGGAGCTGTCTGTTTTTTATATAAATTTCCAGACAAGTATACTATTAGGCTGAAGCATAAATGAATTTTAAGTTGTGTGTACCCAAGAAGTAGAAGATAATTACTTGAGAAAAATCTTTATAATTCCAGTGATTAAAGATTTTAAGTCATGGCATTGACCTCTTTATCGACAAACCATTTTATCTCGGGAAATAGGAAATGTGTACTGGAAAGCCAAATAACAACAGCATGTTTCAAGGCATCAAATAAAATTGCATACACAAGTTGTTTTGTGTTCAAATGCAGTTAAGTTAAAATGTTCAAGTCATAAAATGTATGCTGGCAATGTTTTGTACAGAGGCATTGCTATAAAAATGTATACATATTAACAAGTAATTACTCAATTTCTTAAATCACAATAATCAAAAACTTTTTGCAGCAATAAAGTCCTGTGTTCAAATCATGGACTGGATCTGCTTTGAGTTTGTACATTCTCCAGCATCCTCTCACAAGCTAAAACTGTGACTGGTAGATTAGTCTTTCAAAATTGCCATTAATAAAAAATAAGCATGTACATCATTGTTTGTTTTGTGCTGCTGTGATGCCTGTACATCACAAGGTTACATAGAGGCACAAAGTATAGTCCAAAACACACAAAAAATCTACCAGAATAAGATGACCTTTGCGGGGTTTTGGAGTGCTCTAGGCTGCATCAAGAAAATAATGTGCTCTCAATTACAAGTGATAGAGTAAAACAAATATTTAACTGTTTTGAGCATTCACCAAAACTCCACAGATTGTGGTGGTTATATGTAGAGGTGGCTGAATGCTTGAGTATAGGGCAAGGTTCAGAGGAGCCTATGGTTGCAGTGGTAGTTTATTTATGGCATGTGGTCTGCATACACTGAGATGGATAAAACCATCATCACAAAGGACAAGCAGTGCTTTAATTACTGTAATGCTTTGGCAGAGAGGACTCAATGTGTAGGTGCTTAGGCAGCAACCTAAAAGCATCTCAATAAGGAGCTGAAATGAGCAATCCATGATACCCATTCAAATAAATACACCAAAATATTTGCATGCTAGGGTAGGGCTCCAACTTAGGGAGAAGTGGACAGATCTCCAAAAAGGAGAATTCCTAAATAATTAGATATAAAGCCTCTATGATAAGAGATGCATCCACTTCAAGAACCCAAAGAAATCTTGTATTCTCTTAAGTATTGTTACTTTGATTCACAGACAAATATTTTAAGGGTCTTTATCTACTGTCTTAAATAATTAGGTCAAAAATATCCAACTATTTCTTCTGACACTCCGTTCATGCTTACAATTGTTAAACATCCATTGGAAACAGATTGAAGCAGTTTAATTTAAAAACTACCTCAATCTGCCATTAGAAAAGATGTAGAAAACATCTTCCTTGAAGGCATTAATCAAGGTGTTCAATGCTAATTTTGAACTCTAAAATTGCGTATTTTTGAAAAGTTGGCTTTACACTAATAAATAAATGTTGCTAAGTAAAACAATGAAAAGTATGCTAAAACCAGAAAACAATCAATTTATTCCAATGTTCCTTGTACTCTACACCTCCAAAAAAGGAGAACCCCACCCCCACTCATCAATCCACCAGGTTTCCTCTTCACATTTCTCATTCCACTATATCCCCACTCACCTCTCATAACCTAACCCTCCACCTACAAACCCCATTCTTTAACACAACTAGGGAATTTCAATCCTATTTCATATCCTAGAACAAATTCCTTTCCTGATTACTGATGCAGGCATCATTATATTTTCAGACCACTTTCTTTTAAAAATGTACTGAAAACCTTTATTCTTGTTCCCAGGGGCCCCCTTTTACTCTTCTGCTATGCTCTTATTAGTCCGTCTCTCCTGCGGCCTGCTGGGGGATTCTCATCGCTATTCATTTTCTGTATCTCTGACCTCTGTGCGGATGGAATTCATCTGACCTATCCCTTGTTGTTTACATTACTTTGGAGAAAGGCAGAATCTGTCTGGTGCAGCTATTAAAACATACACACAAATAAATGCACAAGAGCCATGGAAATGCAGGAAGAAAATAAATGGTGTATCTACTAAAGTCCAGTGAACAAGGTTTAAAAAAAAGTACTCATTACTACTGATAAATATTCTAAATGCAAATGGTTGAAAAAGTTACAAAAATAGAAAAATAAAAATATATTTCATCTAATATATTTTTTGTTACAACAATGTGAATTGTAATGCAAAAGTATTTCCTAATTAAAATGTGCGTTAGAACTTAGCCAATGTGTGAAGGCTGTAAAACTATTGAGATTCCCCTGTACTTAATTTATAACGTACTTTCTTCAAAATCTCTTTTTTTTTTTTTTAAAATCCCTCTAAAACGAAGCTTCTACAACTTAGCTGTTATCCTGAAGTGTTTTTGAGGTTTAATTATTCTGTGTTCCTTATTCTCCTTATTTGATTAGAGCAGTCTTATTTCTGTTTCACTATAGTTCAGTCCTTCTTAGTGTTTCTAGTTATGTTTTTTTTTGTATCTAGTTAATTATGTTTGTTAAGTCTAATTATTCTTTAGTGTTAGATTCATTTCCTGGTCCCTTGTGTAACTTTCTCTCACCCTCCTCAGCCTGCTTTCTGCTCTTCTCTTCCCAAAAGCCCAGGTCTTTTGTTCAGCATTCAGTCTCCCAGTACTTCAAGCATCTCTTCTCCTCTTACTCCTTGCTGGTCTTTCGTTACCATAATTCCATGGGAGGAGCCACGTGGCTCTTTGCTGCGGGGGTTTTCCCCTCTTGGAATTATGGTTTGTGTTCTACCCTGGCTCCCTGAGATTTTTGTAGGTTTTTTGTTCATAATTTTTATAAAATATTCTTCAGCTGCAAGCTGCTTCTGCCTGTCTGCATTTGGGTCCACCAACAACTACTACACATCATAACATTAGCGATGTGTAGTGGCTAATGTCATAGCCACTACTTCCAGATACTTGCATCTCAGCCACCATTTTTAGATGGGTTATACAACTTTGGTATATTCTCAAATTATACAATTTTCAATATATTTGGCATTGTTCTTAACATTGTGCTTAAAAAATTATTTTAGGGCATCAGGTTTACCTTTTCCTTGCCTAAATGGTCACACAACCCCACTCTAGCAGTGATTTTGTTGATATGTATCTTAAAAGTTTGAGAACAAAGTACTTATACTCCTCCACTGCTCTTAGTACATTAATAATTTATACTTCAAAAGGGTACGTGTTCATGTTAAGTTTCAACTAGTGCATCAGTCTTTTCTCTATAGAACAATGATTTTCTTTCAAAACAATACAGTTTATACTTATAAAGCAATTTTAAAAACACAACTGGCCCTAAGTGATGACATAGAAACAAAACAATTAAAACATTAAAGCCAACACCTCATGCTGAGTCAAAAGCCTAAGAGGGAAAATGAGATTTAAGAATAGATTTAAAAAGAGAGAATGACTCTGCCTGTCTGATTTTCAAAGACAACTCATTCCGAAGTTTAGGGGCAGCGATTGAACATGCTCAATCCCCTCCCAGACAGCACGTCTCCTCCAGATGACCATTGGAACTATGTGAACAATGTAGAATATTGTTCACATAACTATCTGTGCGGCGTCACAGTTTTAAAACAAGAAATCATTGTTGTTCCTTCTTTAACATACTTCTCAAAAAAGTATAAAACTATGTGAAAGCTGTTTTATTTATTTTTCTAACTTATTTGGACGTATAGATATTTAGCATAAAGCTTAAGGATACTGAATAAAAACAGCTGAATGCTATGTCACCTAGCAACAAGAAAGTGCTGGGTTCGTTCCTGGTTTGTGGATGTCTTGCCCTCTGACGGACTGGCTGTTAAAATCAAGTGAGACTTAAAAAAACCCTAATCAAATAGCTTGAAAGAAATATAGGACAGCCAGGCAGATCTTGTGTAGACAAAGTGCTTTGCAATGTTTGCTTTGATAAATGCTCACTCTTTCTGATTGGTAAGCAGTAGACTGGCAACTGATTTTCTCAGCTTGAAAAGAAATCTTGCTCACAACACTCAAATTCTCTGGTAGATTTTTGATCGAGTCAGTCAGCAAACAGAAGGATAAGTTATGAACAATGATATGGAATTTCTGCACTGTTTTAGAGTTGTAATCTGCTAATAGTTTTAGGAATGGTAGTGGAGGAAGTGAACAAAGCCATTCAGTTCATGTTGGTCACACTTCCAAATATTGAATTAAGATTAACAGCCACCTTGTTAGGATTGGAACTTCTCTCGTCGCAGTGGAGGATGGTTGTTTACAGCGCAGGCAAGTTTCTTAGCGACTGGTGCATTATTTACGTGACAGGCAAACATTAGCAGTAGAGTAAAATGTAAAACTTCAACAGAGTCCAAGTCGTCAGGAAGCTTTTCTCAATATCCAAGACCCCACATCGTCTGTACAAAGCAAATAGCGTGGGACAAGGGGCTTGATTGTACCAGGGTAAGTAAGAACAAAAATCTAAATGACATTTATTGAGCAACCTAAAACAGTTAATTTAATTGAACTTTCATGCAAATCTGAACAGCATGAAAGTTCAGATCTGATGTAAATAAAGATTTTGTTTATACTACTATTCTCTAAGAGTTTTGCTTATATGGCTGTACAATGAATTAATAAAATTTGAAGCCCAATTTTTCAAAAACAAGGGCGAAAAATATGTACTGATGGCGACAGAAATAATCAGTCATAGAGGAGGATTTTTTTTTTTTTTTCGTGCAGGAGTCTTTCATAAAAGGTCTGAGTCATTGGTCTGTCCAGGAAACCCTGCAAAGAACTGTTGGAGTTGATGAGCTTGTCCAGCTGAATGATATACATCGCAAGCCACAGGCAAGAGCTGTCCATTAGTTAGCAGGGTTCTTGTAATGCCCAGCTCTAGTACATTATTTCCAAATGCATCAGTCAGCGTTGTGCAGCACAGATAAATTCTGATGCTTAGGATCTGTAATGCATACACTCAACGCTTCTATATTACGCGACAGGTTAGAAGGGCAGGAAGAGAGAGGGGGGAAAAATGTAATTTATTTTTTACTGCGGCCAGTATTCTTCCCATTAGCTTCAAACGTGAGATAAGTTATGGACTTTAACGAGCACCTTTTGCCACCAGAGCACGCTGCACACAAGACTGCAGGCAGAAAAGGTGCACTAAGGGCTAGAGGAGGAAATACTGGCAAGAAATGTGTGGCAGAAGTTTCCAGACAGATGTGAATAAAGATCACCAAAAGAGAATAAATGAAGTTGCTTGGTGTTAAATACCAAGAAACTCTCATGATAACGTACTGCATTTGGTTTAGGGGCAAACTAAGGAGGAAATTTATAAAGTAAATAAATTTTTTTTTAAAAACCCAAGTTGGACCAAAGTGTTCTCCATCAAAAAAAATAAAGAATCCCAAAAAACATAATACTGAAAACAGTAAAACAAGATTATAAATAAGATAAACACAAAAAAAACAACAAATAACCATGACCAAACAATGCCATGGTAGACAACGAATTATCAAGCTAGAAAGTACTCAAAAACATGTGGAGAGTCACAAGTATGTTGAATAACATGGACTTACCCCATTAAGCATGTTAAAATTAGTGCATATGCTAAAATTAGCCAACATGCTAATGTTAGCCTAAGTACTGCCAGTGGAATGTGCGGTATAACTAGCATGTTGTTGTTTTACATTGACTTAATTCATTCAGTGTGCTGAACATGGCTAATAAATTTTAGAGAAAAGGCTACTGTTAATGTGGGCAGTAGCTACATTACCAAAGGTTGTGCTAATGTTAATGAACAGCCTTCTGATTTTTACTTTTGCAAAAGTAAAAATCATGTTCACTTCGTGGCACTTGGTTACTAGAAAAGGGGCTCATCTCTTAGCAACAGATTAACACCAAATATTGTTGTTGTTCAAAAAACATAAGATTTCTTCTGCTCTTTTGAAATACTCCTTAACCAGAATTGTTCAGTTTTTTAATTTTTCAGAAGTGTGAAATGTTTTTTTTTTATTTTTTTATCATTGGTGGTAAATATATTACAAAACAAACATTTAACACAAAAGTAAAAATCTGATTTATACTACGTGGCAATTCGTTACCACAAAAAAGCACAGAATCTCTTAACACCCAATTATTAACAACTAATGTTATTGTTTATAAAACATAAGCTCTTTTAAAAATACTGCTTATTTGATTAGACACAAGAAATTTACAGTTGGTAAATTTTACAAAAGTAAAAATCAGATGTTTACTTCGTGGCACTATAGTTACCAGAAAACGTGCTCATCTCTTTGCAACCGATTAAAACCAAATATTGTTGTTGTCCAAAAAACATAGGATTTCTTCTGCTATTTTAAAATACTACTTATCTTGCACTATTTTACAAGAACTGTGCAGTTGTTGAATTTTGCAAAAAAGTGAAAATGTTTTTTTTTTTGGGGGGGGTGTCCTTGGTGGTAAATATATTATAAAACATATATACTTGTCTGTAGTTGTTCCGGCAATGTGGCTTATCTGCAGTTCTGACTGGAAGCTATTAAAGAAGAAGATGCAGTTCCCAATATTAGTTTCTTTAGCCGTTTGAACCATCCAATTCAGCCATAAATTTTTTTCCCTATACCCAGTCGCTGTTTGAATGATGTCCAATGGTGAAACTGCTGTGTAATCAATCTTAGCCGCATGCTGATCAGGAATTTCCATGTCCCTGTCTTCCTCCCCCTCAGGTCTAACCATATTAATTTTGATAATCCCAAGTGGATCTTTATCATCCACTGAAGCACCTAGAGCCAAATAAACAGCTGAATCTGCCGGATACTGTTTAAAGAAAACATCGTGCATCGAGGAAATGGTTAGCACTAAAGGATTTTTACCCGTCGCTGGAGAATGTCTTAAAGTCCCTCGTCTTATGGTAACCTTGTCATATTCAGTGACAGATTTATGAGCATACGGTGGACTCCAACTTGATCCCACCCATCTGAAAGCCGATTTCCAAGTGGGACACAAGTGTCGAACCCCATTTTCCTGAGTAATACAATGTCGCTGGAAGGTCAGATCACCACACAAATACACAGATGTCTTCTGCCAGGATTGAGGAGTCGACCAGCAGCGACGAATTACCTCACACAGATCAATTTGGTAATTAGTTACAGTACCCAGAGTATAGTTCAACTCAATTCCACGATACTTAGTGAGGCACTTATCAACAGGAGGTCTCAAAGAACGCTCCACACGAACAGTCGCATTTCCGCAAGACACTCCGCACTCGACAAAACTCGGTCGGAGATCAAGTGTCTGTGAGGAAATGAGTCCACTCGTGGATCCTCCGAAAACCCACATTCCCAGCAAATTGAGTTCAAGAAACACACCTAGCAAAAACTTCCACTCCCAGTTCATGTATCTTAAGCTGACCCCCATCATGTGAACCTGTCAATTGTAATCCTGCGTTATTCAACAATTTTAATACTCACCTTTTAACCGCAAAGTTTCACCGGTAAAATTAAACATGAAAGGCACTTATCATTCTACAATTATGAAAAAATCATAAACTCAATTATCATAATGCAACCCAAAACACAGTACACATAACACCCCAAAATGTAAAAATGCAAAAATAAGACTAAGATATGCACATAACACTAACTAAAAAGTGTTCTGGAAACTTAAAAATACTCGCCACAAATCAAAAACATGCAGAGATAAAGAATTACACAATATCTTCTTTTTTTTTTTTTTTTTTCAAATGTTCTTTGATAGTCTGTAAAAAACAAAATATGAAATCTTCTTCAAAAAATGATAAAAATTACGCGCAAAGACGAAAGTTCTTTTAAAGTTCGCAAAAACGAAAACTCGCAATAAAATGAGTTAATGTGGATCTTCTTGTAGCCTGATCTTCCTCGGTTGGAAACCTCAAGTTTCCACCTTCGCAGCCGTTGCTCACTGAAAATTGGATTATTATGCCAATATAACAGTGAGTTTTTAAGGAGAGTATGAAATCTCCTTCTTCCTCAATGGAAGGACATCGGAACAGGATTATTATGCCCGTCCGAGCCTTTTGAACTTTGAATTTCAGGAACCTGAAGTGGTTGTGGCAGGAATTCCTGCTACACTCCCCCCTGGAAGCACCTGGCGTTGCTCCTCGTCCGAAGATTGAAGTCGTAGCTCGTCTTGTACGTCTCGGAGCGCACGTTGTGGCTCCTCGGCTGCTGTGCACTGACTCCAATGAAACCAGGTGTCTCCTTTCCCTTGTAGACGAACAGCATGGGACGTCCTCTCCACTACTCGGTGTGGTCCGGTGAAGCGAGGTTCAGACCACTTCCGTTTGATGACCTTCAGGCGCACCCAGTCGATTCCTGGAACTGGTCCTGAAGCTGGACGCTCCTGTGCCGTCTGGTATTTTGCAAATTCCGCAGCCAGACTCTGTAACTCAGTAAAGAAATCTTTATGAGATAAATGTGCAAGTTCACCTTTCCATCCGGGCACGCGACTCCCAGGTCCTGGAAAAATCCGTCCGGTCTGGAGCTCGAATGGAGAGAACCCTGTTGTTTGATTAATAGACATTCGAACAGACATCAAAGCAATAGGCAAAGCATCTACCCAATTTAATTTGGTATGTGCACATACTTTGGCCAATTTTTGTTTGATAGTTTGGTTTAACCTCTCAACCTTGCCTTGTGACTCAGGATGATATACTGTACCGAAAGAATGCTTCAATCCAAGCAGCTGCTCCACTTTCTGCAGATCTTGGTTCCTAAAATGAGTGCCGTTATCTGATCTCACCTTCTCTGGAAATCCATGGGTCGGAATGTAATGATTGATCCGACACTTTATGACAGTTTTGCTGTCCTCCTTTTTTGCTGGCCACGCCTCCGGCCAGCCCGAGTATGCATCCACACACATTAATACATACCTGTATCCTCTAACGGGTGTTATCATGTCTGTGAAATCAATAATTATTTCCTTACCCGGTTGTGTAGTACAAGGGAAATGTCCCGCTGGTGGCCGAATAGTTGGTTTTGCGTTGTGTTGTCCACAAATTTCACATGTTTTCACATATTCCTTGACCATGTCTCTCAAAAATGGATGCCACCAGTGCTCTAGATTTTTTAGCATCTGTGCAATACCCACATGTCCGAGTCCGTGAGCTTCCTGGAAAACCTGGAATCTCATATTTGGAGGAAGAATTACTTTACCATTTGGTCCCCGCCAGAGTCCTTCATTGCAGACGGCACCTCTTGCTCTCCAGACTGATCGTTCCTCAGGTGACACGGTTTTCTGATGAGAAATAATTTTTTCAAAGTGATTTTGTTCGACCTGTTCAAATTCAGTACTCACCATCACAAGAGATGTCAGGTATCCCGCTGCCCTCTTAGCGGCCTCATCCGCGGCTGCGTTTCCTGCTGCAACTCTGGTCTTGCTCTGATCATGTCCCTTGCATTTAATCACAGCCACAGACTGAGGTAACAGTAATGCCTCCGCCAATTCTTTCATTTCAGTTTCATGTTTTATGGGCTTTTGTGTTGCAGTCATAAATCCTGCTCTGAGCCACTGAGGAAGTTCCACATGTACAGCGCTAGCCACATACGCTGAATCACTGTAAAGATTCACCCTCATTCCCTCAGCCAGTTTCAGTGCTTCGACCATTGCTTTTACTTCTGCCCTCTGTGCCGATTGGGCACCCTGCAGCTTTTCTGCCTTCAAAACACGAAACTCACTGCCCAAGTCTTCCACTATCGCATATGCTGCTCTCAAACCGTCTGTGTCATGTTTAAAACAGCAACCGTCTGTATAAAAGTTTTTCACATCTTCACCTTCTAGAGGAGAAGCTTGTAGGTCCGGTCTTATCTTTTCTTCCTTCAGTACTAATTCGTCACAGTTGTGTGGCTGTCCATCTTGCATCCTGTCAGCCATATTCGCTCCGATATGTACAAAAGTTATATTAGGTGATTCCAGAATTTTGCTCAGTTTTTGTTGTCTCAATGTAGTTAATGTGAAATGTTGTGAATTCACATATGCCACCACGCTGTGTGATGTCATAACCTGTAATGGATGACCCATCACAATGTGTGCTGTCTTTTGAATCATTTTTCCCACACCTGCTGCATGTCTTGTACATGTCGGATGTCTTTTTTCCATCGGATCCAACATTGTGCTGACATATTGGAGGATTCTCCTGTCTCCCCCTTTTTTCTGAAACAGAACTGCATTAACCGTCAGTTCTGTAACAGAAACATCCAAATAAAAGGGCGAAGCATAATCTGGGACAGCCAACTGGGCAGCAGCAGCCAATTGCTGTTTCAGAGAGATAAAAGCATCTTCCGCCTCCACAGTCCAAGTCAAAACCTGGTTGAGCTTACGAGTCCCATGCTCCCTGACTAATGCCCGTAAAGGGTCTGTCAAACCAGTATAGTTAGGAACATAGTTCCTACTATATCCAGTCAAACCAAGAAAGGACAGCATGTCTTTCACCGTGTGTGGTTTAGGGTGATCAAGAATAGCAGATTTGTGACTGGCAGACATCTGAGTGCCAGTCGCAGTGATAGTCCGCCCCAAGAAAGAAACCTGCTTTCTCGCAATTTGCAATTTAGACCTGCTCACTTTAAAACCTCCGTCAGCAAGGTGTGACAGCAAACGTCGCGTGGCCTCAATGCAGGACTCCAACGACTGTGCTGCAAGCATGAGGTCATCCACATACTGAATCAGAGTCACGCCGTCTGGTAACGAGCAGTCTGCTAACTGCTGTTTCAAAACCTGATTAAAAAGCCCTGGGGAGAGAGCAAAACCCTGAGGCAAACGTGTATATCTCAGCTGCTGACCCCCGTAGGTGAAAGAAAACACGTCTCGACATTCCTCAGCCAATGGGAGACAAAAGAAAGCGTTAGCAAGGTCCACACAGGAAAACCAAGTCTGAGAGGGATCAAGGTTAGTTAATGCAACATGAGGATTAGGGACTGGCACCGTAGGGGTCAATAAAACAGAATTAATCGCCCGGAGATCATGTGCCATGCGGTATTTACCCGTCCCTTTTTTCTCGACCGGTAAAATAGGAGTGTTCCAGGAAGAGGTGGAAGATTCTAACACACCAGCCTCCAGAAGACCCCCAATTGTTTCCGCTAGTCCCTCTTCTGCCGCCTGCTTATGAGGATACTGAGACCTCCAAATAGGAGGGCCTGGTCGCAAATCAAAAGTGACAGGTGTGACATCAACAAGCCCCACATCCGTAGGACCTGTTGCCCACAGACATTCAGGCAGAGAAGCCAACATAGCAGCTGCAGTTGGATGATCAGTCAACTCCCTGCCATGGTGCCTAGGAAGTTGAAGATGTTCCAAAACTACAGAATCTACAGCAGAACACTTTATTCTGTAGGTGTTTGTAGAAGGAGAGAAAAAAAGGTCTGTATTAACAGTTGCCTGCCAGATAGAATTCCAGCATGGTCAGTCTTTTCCGGCTGTATACGCCCCCAGTATATGTCAGCCAGTTGCTCCTCAGCTTGTTGCAGCAAAAACTGTCCATGGGTATAAACCGGAGAACAGGCGTGAGACGATCCATCAGGAAAAGTGACAAGTAATCCATCAGGTCCACACAAAATAGTCGCCCCCAGAGCAATCAACAAGTCCCTCCCTAATAAATTAACGGGAGATGAGGGGGAGCATACAAAAGGATGTGTCACTTTCTGTCTGCCCACAGCCGTGTGCAGAGGCGTGGAGAGTGGCAGAGTCTGTTTCACCCCAGAAAAACCAACCACTGATATTGTCTGATCAGAAAGTTTATGTGAAGGCATGACAGCATTCATGGTGGAATATGTTGCCCCTGTATCCACCAAAAATGGTAATGTTTGTCCATCCACTGTCACATCAATCAGGGGATCTGCCAAAGCTCCCTGACATAGGTTCTTCACCGGGGTGTGTCAATACTGTCCAGCCTGAGAAAACTGTCCCGGACGCTGCGGAAGCAATGCAGCATTCGGAGTTTGTTGTGATGTCAGGTCCGGCAACGCACCATCTGATATATAGTGAGGACACTGTTGAACCCAGTGACCCTCCTCCCCACAATAGAAACACCTGTCTCTGCGTCCACCCCTTCCTCGCGCGACCGACACTGCAGGCCTACCCCGTCTGCCCCCACGCCACCCCGGAAGACCAGACCGAAAACGTGGAGCTGACACACCAGGACCAGAATGAAACACCGGAAGAGGAGCCCGTGCAACAGCTGCCAACATAGCTCTAACCTCCTGTCGTTCCTGTTTTGCAAGATTAATTTTCTGTTTAGCTTCTCCTATTTGAAGTTTCAATAATTGATTCTTAAGATCTTCCTGCTCTCTCTCCTTCTCTTTCTCCTTATCCTGAAAAATCTGCATGTTATGCAACAAATGCAATTCCCACTTCGCATGGTCACAAGATCTCAACTCCGGGTTTGTCCCCATTGAAGCAGCGACAGAAGTAGGGACACCATTTAAAACAGCTTGACGAAAATGTTCCCTCATTAATGTAGCAACAGCTGGATGAACCCCAGACTGTCGCCTCCAGATATCTATGGCTTTATCTAAAAATACTTTTGGGTGTTCTTTGGAATCCCAGAAAAACTTTGGAATAAGTGACAGCGACAAAGGGGGAAATATATCCCTCAAGGCCGCACCCACAGGAGTCAGAACAGCTGTAAGAGGCGTCTCATCAGGGCAGTTCATAGTTCCCGCTGACAGCTCAACATCACGGCAATTTGTTGTCGTTGTTGAACGACTCAAAATTGCCCTGAAATCCCCCAGTGCTAAGGTCAACCCCCCTGTCAGTGATTCTAATGCATGTAACCAAGGAGTAGCACCGTCCACCAAAGATGGTAATTTTTCAATAAGGGTCTGTAAATCTCCAAAAGAAAACGGCTTGTATCTCTGTCCTTGGTGGGAAACTATTAAAGGCATAGCATAATGGGAAGAACTGTCAGAACGTGCTGACAGAGCCTCAGAATGAACCGATCTATTTGAAAGGTCTGTGTCCCAATCATCCATACCCCCCTGTGATTTCCTGCCTAAACTTAAAAGTCGTTCCTGAAAAGTGACAGCATTAGAGGTGGCACCGCCCCTCCGTGGTGTGCTCATCTCACGAGAGGAGGGACTAACATCCCCTCTCCGCATGTCACACAGATTACGTCCGCTCCGAAGCTGCATTGGAGCGGAGGTAAACTTCACATCATCTTTCAAAACAGGAGCAAAAGACACTGAGTTTCCCCGAATGGGTGGGGACTCCTCAACCAGACGGCCAACCAGTGACACATCTACATTCAACTGAACCTCCCCCTGCTCCCCCTCATGTGAGGAAGAGGCTAAGGGAGGTGTAGGGCTGCTGAACTGACGTGAAACCTGATCCACACCCGAAGAAGTCGCCAAAGGATATCTAGAAAAACAAAGTTTTTCACGTTGAACCCGATCCGCCATAGGAAGACTATCAGAAACAGAGCGAACACCAAGAGGGGACGCCGGGTATGACGTCATTAAATCGGGATCCTCCTGTGCCGGTGGAGCAGAAGAACTCTGAGGAGGAACCCTCAGAAGATCCCATTCAGCTGTGCCCCTCCGAACATCCAACACTGGATACAGCCCCGTGCAAGAGGGATTAGTGTCATTATATGGGGGTGGGAGCGAAGCAACAGATGGATTAAACTTCTGTTTCGGCCGGTCAGAGGAAACCCCCGAAAGATCAACCGGGGCGTGTAATGAGTCCGAAGCCTTCGTAACCGAACCCTTTCCATAAAGGTGATCCGTCCCCTGCCAACCCACCAGAAGTCTAGCCCACAACTGTCTCTCCTGTTCCGTGTTCTCCAACTTCTTAATTAGTTTCTTTCTGCGAAACAGAGTAGCCCCATCCTGTTCACCACGCACCGCATCCCTATCAGCTGAAGCCTGATTTAGACAGGC
The DNA here is from genome assembly GCF_001444195.1 of Xiphophorus couchianus. NCBI lineage: Eukaryota > Metazoa > Chordata > Actinopteri > Cyprinodontiformes > Poeciliidae > Xiphophorus > Xiphophorus couchianus. The sequence goes on along the minus strand of NC_040231.1, from coordinate 17,390,774 downwards.
ATTCAAAATTAAACCTAACGGCTTTTCAGCACTTAGGAGTTCATTGTTCATGCTGACCGCATTTTCCAACCTGTCTTTCAATTCATCCGCCGTCACATGAAGCGAATCCAGACCAAGTTGTTTGTCATAAATATTAATGAAGTCAGCAATCTGTTCCCGTAGTGTCGTCCACGGACCTAAACCGTACGAATGAGCAGTGTCATCTCTCCGCAACACCGTTGCCATATTTATATTAGAATAAATGCAGCAGGAACAACGCAAATCAGCACACACACAGCGCTTTTCAAACAACTTAACACTCCGCTCAAACACACAGCCAGCCCGAACTCGCGCACGCGCACACACACGGCCACACAGATACACACGCAGAGCTCTGCACAGTCAAACAGCCTCGTGTCGCAAGCACAGATCGCCACACACAGAGAAACACAAAGAAACACAGAGAAACACATAGACACACAACACAGTTTTTAAGAAAAACAGGGGGGAAATAAAATAGAAAATATAAACCCGGCGCCGGTTACAAAAATATAAGATGCATCATTTTACCCGGGTGCACTCTCAGTCCTTAATCTACCACAGAAGGGTGATACAACCCGCTTTTAGTCCTTAATCTACCACAGAAGGGTGATACAACCCGCTTTCAGTCCTTAATCTACCACAGAAGGGTGATACAACCCAGACACAAACTTTCCCAATTTTTTCGAAGGGACAGAAATAAGCCTTCAGGAAAAATTCACTTAAAACCTAGCCTTATAACAGCGGTAACGTTAATCCGACTGCTTGGACCTGCCACGGTCCTCTGTTCCTGTGTCTATTCAAATCTATTAACAACAAAGTCTTTTAGAAGTACCTTCATACATCTGCAGTTTTCCATCCCTGTAGTCACACACCAAAACAGTCAGCACCGATCGCCCACGTGTCGCAGACACGGAAACAAATCAAAGAGTCTTACCCGACTGTAGCGTCCAAGCTGAACCGGGCCAGCGCGTGACAGAGCCGCCCGCTCAGAATCCGCAACCGAACGAGCCCCCAAATTATTAAAGAAGGAAATTTATTAGGTTAGCTTAAATTTTGGAAACAGCATGGCTCTCTTTTCCTCCTGTTAGCCGGGTCCCGAGCGGATGCCGTCACGGCTGGAAAAACAGACGGCGAGGCTCAATGACGTCACAGAGATACAGAGTTTAATTCAATAGAAAACACCGTATGAATTTAACAAGAAAACTTCAGAGTACAAAGAAGTACATTCTTTACCTGAGACAAAAGAATTAAAAGAACAAAGGATCCTTTGGAGACAGCTGTTGCTTAAAAGCAGCACAGGGCAGCTATCTGAATCCTTATTGTTGCGCATTCCCTTTTTCTAGTGAAGGCGTTTCTCTTTGTTAATATATGCAAATAGGGCGTACCTCTATTTTGACCAACCAAGAGCTACCTTGGAAAAAAAACTTAGACCTTCCCCTGAGTTTTAATGACAAATATCAAGAGTCATTTTAGTTATTAAAGTTATAAGTTATTTTCACAAAACCTATCTTGCTCCTCTGCAGTCAGCTTCTCCAAAGATTTGACCCTTTGCTTTATCACAAACAATAATGAGATAGAAGTCTTTTTCAACCTGTAAAACATAACATTTAAATCATTCTCTTTTGATTCCGATATTGTCATAGTTAGTACATTTTCAAATACATTCGATTTACTAGATTAGTACTTGTAGCTTGGGTAATATACTTTAATCTAACACACTATTGCTACCAATATTAAAAAGGTATATCAGAAATTAAACCTTAAGTGTTCCCAAAATTCCTAAGTTGTGATCAACTCCAGATGCAACTCTGAGCTCCTGGGAAACCCCCAACCTCTGACCTGTGAGCCGGGGAAGATATTCTTTATGGCCTACTAATTTAAAGCCTTTCAAGAGCATAGTGTTTTATGGCTGCTCTAAGTTACAGCCTTGCCAGGAGAATGTTTATCTCTGATCGTTTACCTTGCATCAGCTTGTCCAAATAGGAATGTTGATCTACTTAAACGCACATGGCATTAGCTTAACTATATTAAACAATCAAAAATAGCCATATTTCACAAAGCTCTTCCCTCCTCTCTAGGAACTGAGTGTACCATCATCTCTGTAGTTCTCTACATCTCTGCCCACCTCAGTGTTCTATTGGAATAGTAATTAATCCTCTCTGAAAACTGTCATGTGTGAGTGAGACACAGAGGGGGCAAAATTCTATCCCTCTTTTGAGTCTGACATAAAGCAGTGTCAGTTAGAATTTGTTTTGATTTGAATTTGGCTCGTCGCCATAGTTACTCGAAATGCCAACAGAAGTAATAGCCTGCATTCCGACATCCAGCCAGGTTTTGATATATATATTTTGTGGGGGTGCACGCAACGTTACGAGCCGCATTAACGGTGAAAAGAAGCAGCAGTTATTTTGAGGTGTAGAGTAATAGCTGCCTTCCATGCATTGCATGGAGGCATTGAAATGCCTTGCTTTGTATGGCATTTTAATGCTCTCCTGTGTTTTGCTATGGCAGGCCCCAACTAAATGCACAAAACAAAAATGAAGTGATCTCATCTAAATAAGACTAGACTAGCCTAAAGTAAGTAAACCCCAAACCCAAACAAGCCAAGACTGTGGCAAATTGGTTGAGTTATCCATTTCAAATGTGCTGTTATGTGTGCATAAAAAGATGAATGCTGGGTTTGACTTACCAAATATATATTTTATTAGAGCTATCAGTTTAGAAGGTGAATTACTTTTCCTCCAAACACACTTTGATGGACATATATTAAATAGCTATTTCAGGTTTTCCTGTCATTATCCATATTTACTTAAAAAACTACGCTGAATGTTCAATATTTTCAGCCCATATACCTTGTTACAACTAAACTAAGATGGTTAAAATCAAGCTTAGCAAATAAGAAGCAAGATCCACACTATGCTTTGACGAAGGACTTTGTTTTCAAGGGGTTGAGAAAAAAACTTTTAAGAAAGTTGCCTTTTGTAAAATCAACAAAATAAAATGCAGTTTCTTTTTTATCATCCACACAAACCAAGCATGGGCTAAAGATGTAAAGATGAAAAGACAGCAAAGCTATGCACAAGTGCCAAGCTGTTGTATCTTACATCTCATCATGTGCCCACTGTTTATTCCAGCAAAACTGATAAAGCTTTAATGCAGATAAATTATAGAGGAGCTACAAGAGTCTTAATCTCTCAGTCCAGTTTAAATAATGCATGATTGCTTACAACTACATTAATATGCTTTGCATGCAGCAGTTAATTGTTTAACACAGCCCCAAGTCACTTCCGAGTCGTGATTGTTTCACAATTAGACTCATCACAAATGTGCATGCTGGTGTAAAAAAAATGTCAGTTTCCTTTAAAATGGAATTCTAAATTGTGGCGATTCAGCGTATCAGCTGGCACTGTACTTGTATGCCCTTGGGCCTTGATATGTGGAACATCAAGCTGGAAAAGGGGCAAATTTGAAAGAATAGGTTAGTAAGAAAAGGCTAAGGATTTAGGCAAATACGGACAGATTCAAGCAAACATATGAAGATGAAAGCATGCTTTAGCTCCCACTATGGTGAATTTGTTCTGCATGAGCACCAGGTTGACTTGGTGGTCTTTTTAAGTTTCTGATTAAGGAACATGAAATAGGAATGCTGGAGTTAAAATTGGAGTACGAAGGGGTCGCCAACTTTCTGCAGCGCCAATCACTACAGATCCCCAAATTTCTTATGGCCTTCAGATTAGCTCAAAAACAGTGAGCAGAGAGCTTCATGGAATGGGTTTCCATGGTCGAGCAGCTGCATCCAAGCCATACATCACCAAGTGCAATGCAAAGCGTCGGATGCAGTGGTGTAAAGCACGCCGCCACTGGATTCTAGCGCAGTGGAGGCCCATTCTCTGGAGTGGCAAATCATGCTTCTCCATCTGGCAATCTGATGGATGAGTCTGGTTTGGTAGTTGCCAGGACAACGGCACTTGTCTGATTGCATTGTGCCAAATGTAAAGTTTGGTGGAGAGGGAAATATGGTGTGGGGTTGTTTATCAGGAGCTGGGTTTGGCTCCTTAGTTCCAGTGAAAGGAACTCTGAATGCTTCAGCAAACCAAGACATTTTGGAAGTTTCAAAAACACCATCATCTAATAGGATAAATGATAATTAACAAGGATCTCAGCTAGTCCAGGACACAGGCGTCACCTCACTCATTACAACTGCAAACTTAAATGTTTTGTCTTATACAAAGAGACAAGATTCCTCCTCTAACAGTGGGCTTTTATATTTTTGCTAAATATATTTTAATGAGTGAATGACTTAAATATTACTGACCTACACATATTTTTAAAAGTATATAATCAAGTGTTTGCTGGAAAGTTAGCTATTTTACTAAATGCTTGGTGCCAAAGTGGTTCAACTTTGACATCAAAAAGGAAAATTAGTCAAACATGACAAGATGATTTCTTTTATTGAAATTTGCATGGGGATAAGTGTTACATGAAAACAAATACTGGACGCTATTACATTTATACCCTTGGCTAATTTGTATTGCATGTCCCAAGATGGGGCTTTAACAACATAAATCAGCTTAAAAGACAATAAAACATCATGAGATAAAATATCAAAACATAACATAAATGCTAAAATAACTTAAAACAGAACACAATAAAACAAGAACCATTGTGGAACCTGGCTGTGTATTAGCCAAGACATAAAGATTTTTGCCATTTTATAGTACAATCCAGTTGCTATGATACATTCAATTATAAAAATGTTGTATACAACTTGATAGAAATTTGCTTCTTGAAGAAGCTCCTACTCTTCCCGAAACTCCGCCTTTAGAATGTTATCACAACAGTGTTCATCCATTATGTTGTTTACAACCATTCTTAGGAGTGTTGGACTGAGAAGTGGTTCGTATGATAAGCTCAGCAGATGTCCAGTTTCACCAGTCATCACTAATTGCTGCTGTTGCTAGTCTGGCAGAGGTTTGTGGGGCAGGTCATGGGGTACTATGTGAACCAGAAGCTTGGCTGCAGACCTTTGTGGAAATAGATGGTGCCTTGAAGGAGCAAGCGTTTAGGCACCCCTGAATGGTTGCCACGGGAGATTCAAAGATTTCTCAAACATGCATGAAAAAATTAAAGCAACACTCCAGGTCTGTTTTTGGATGAGAGAAGTACATTCTAGCATAACATACAGGTTAAAAACATAACATACTGTTACCTTTTGAAAGTGGTAGGCAGTAAGTAATTCAACAAGTGTCTGTATTCTTGCACCTTGAGTGCCAACCTTAGGTCAATTTCCATTTAGTACTAGTACTATGAATCTCAAATATTTTAGAGTGTTCATATTAAATTTTAAGTATAAAAGAATCCATACCAATAATAATAATAATAACTAAATGTTGTTTTATTCCGGTTGTAAGGAGCAAAATACAAACAGATTCAGTTGTTTAGCTGTTATTTTTACCAAAAAAAAAAGTCTGAAAATTTCATGAGTATGCATATTAACATGACAGGACCCTGATCTCAAGTCATTATGACAAACTTATAGTTCTGAAGTATACTTTTTACACATTCATAAGCGATCAAAAAAGTATAGTGTAAGGCACATAATACTTGTGAAATGCTGAAACAAAATTAAATTACCACACGAATAACATACGTAAAACTGATTTAGTGTAAATGCTGTTATGTGGGACGAATTGTAAACGACTACATTTAAAAAATGCAGACAGAATATTTAGGTCAAATTAGAAAAGTTATGAGCTGAGATTACGGAGATGAAAAACAGTTTGAGAGTGTATAGAAAAAGTTTTACACAAAGACAAACAGCCCGTCCGTGTACATGTGTGGGTCCGCGCATCAATGCAATGAGGGTAGTTGCTGAATTACATAATGACGTTTCCTTTGTCCCTCTGTCCTTAACACACAAACGGGCATTTGCTGCAACAGAGTCAATTTAAAATGATATTGAAATAGACAAGTACAACTGTTTTTGAGTTCAATTAAGTGTTCTTGGCACTGCCATAAATCTATAACCATAAGCATGGCAGTGTCAAAGTATTAAGAAATGCTGACACTTACATCATCCAGATCACAATGAACATAGATGTGTGGTGAAAGTCACAAAAATATTACATTTCAGCAATTTTTCTTGCTTGACGACCTGAGGAAGAATCAGATTTTCTTTTTTCAATATGTCCTCATTGCAATGGACGGTTCTTTTTCCAGCGCTGTCCTCACTGGCTTCTTTTCTTCAAGATTGCCGCAGAAATTTCTTTGTCTTTTGCTATCTATTAAGCATGCAAAGCAGACCAATCATTACAAATGATTTGCATCAGAATAATTGCCGCAATCATGATCCTCCTGGGAAAATAAGGTGGCCAAACCTCAGCAGTTTATACAACACTGTCTGCTTCTCGTCTCCCTGGATACAGCCTGGATGCTCTGATCTGGTCTTGGCTGGGTTGAGTGGTGGCATCACAGGGCACTGGGAGAGACTGACTGGAACCCACACACATGCCTTGAGACATAGCCTCTCTCTCCTTCTGCGCTTCCTTCTCTCGCCCAGCCAGCTGCAATCATTGAACTGACTCATGTAGAAATCCTCCACAACAGGAAAAAGCTGCCAGCTCCAGTCGTAAGTAGAAAAAAATCCACATAAAAGCGGGCATCAAAGAAAGGACATAACATTCGCTTTCCTACAAGATAAATAAAAAAAGTCAGAAACTGCAGCTGTTGTGCCCAGTTGAAATCTTCCGCCTTTGTTTTGCATCTTCATTTGTTTGGTTTCGCTGAGCTTTTTTTTTAGGGAATTAACATTTTCTGTTGAGCATTTCTAGTGTGATTTGTACCCCTCGAAACATTTCGCCCATACTCCCCATACCTCCTTATTTTCCCACCCATCTGCCAGACAAGTTTTCCCAGTCAGTCACAGTACCCAGCCTGCAACCCCTTTTGTGGGTGTGCTTGTTTAGTACAGGTCTGGTTTGTGAGTGTGGCGCACGCCATGCCAGCCGGTATAGGAGGGGAGACGTGTGAAAAAAAAAAAAAAAACTCTTTGTAAGTTATGAGAACACTGAGGCAGACGCAGGCACTCATAAATTATACGGTTCATTTGCATATTCAGGGGATAAGACATTATGCAAATCCCATCAATTTGCATAATGAAGTCCTCTTGTTGCCTCAATTGCCCAGTTGCTACTTTTTAGTTAATAATAAAATAAAGAATATCTAACAATAATGAATATTATATTTAAATCCCTGTAAGCTCTTTGAGTTTAAGTCAAACCTTTGTCTTTGATTGAACAACCAAAACAATCACAGAATGCAAACAGGATAAACAAAGATAAAGCATCTCAGAGTTAGAAAAAATAACTCATGGAGTCATTTGTAAATACAAGTAAAACTTATATTAATTACTCAAATCTGTTTTGACTAATTAAGCAATCCAGTGCATTGCTAATTAAGAGCACGCTGCAATTCTCTCAAGGGAAAAGATCCCTTTATCTATTAATTTAACCACTTCTGTTGCTTGCCTTCAATCTCGTAAAAGCCGTAAACAAAAAATTCTAGAAAGCCATTGTATTTGAGATAGTTAAGTATGCAGAGTATTATCAAAACTATTGCAATATACAATTATTCATAAATTGTTTATTTGCCATGTCTCACACAAGTAGCAGTAATACATGGGATTAAAATACACCGTTAAGCGAAACAAGCAATTTTGAAAAAGCTAAAGAAACCTAATGAGATTGTTAATAGGGGGATGGGAACTATCTAGAGTGACAATAAAACAAGAAAGACTTAATTAGGGAAATTGCAAGACAAGAAGAGGAAGAAAAGGGAGATTAGATGAATGACGCTAAATATTAAACTGCCTGGCCAATATTGTGCAGTAGGATTAGCCAGTAAAAGTCCGCTTTAATCAGCTACAGTCAGATAGCTTGAGGTCCTTCACTTTGCACTGTGGCACAAACAGTCCACTCTGGTTTTACTGCACCAAAAAGAGACTGGATTGAGGACCAGTGCAGAGGAAAGGCAAAACTGAGAATCACTCATGTAAGGCATCAAGGTTAAAAGGTTTGACTCAGCAGACCTGATCAAAAACTTTTATTTACAGCTGTTATCTTTGATCTCTGGCTATTGGAACCAATTAGCACAAATGGTAATTAGTGTAAAGCAGCAGACAGGAAAAAAAGAGGGCAAGGAAGGATGGGTGTAATGGGTGCATGTGGAAGAAAACTACTGAAGAGGAGGAGGGTGAGCAAGAGAGGGACAGAGATAGAAAGGGGATGGGCAAATAAGGGAAACAAGGAGCGAACGCGCCTGATGGCAGGGAGAAGTTGGCACAGTGCCATCCATTCAGTGCTAGCATCAAGACGGACTACTGTTCGCTCAGGGATTTGCTGATAGATATAGTTCGGAGGACAAAAAGGCTGCTGTCGTTTTGATAGCGCCAGACTTCTGGATATTTTTATTTTACTTTTTAGGATAGAAGGTCATCTTATGATTGCAGATATGGATCACCAGACATCCTTCCATTCTATCTTCAATGCCGATTTGGAGGACTAACAAACTTACGTAGAAGACTTGACAATAAAACCAAATGTTAAGATGTACTGAAATGGAAAAGCTGTTAAAACCTAGCGCCAAAATTGAGGTAATGGGGTGGATGTTCAGCTCTCTAGAGTGCAACCATAGAGTTAATTACCAAAGATGTGAGACCGGAAGTCCAGTCTTGATAATGGATGCCAAGCACACAAGAAATGGGAGGTGGAGACAGAGTTGACTCAGAATTTATGAATAACAACATTCTATAAAAAAAAAAAAAAAGGCAAAAAACTTTGAGCTGTTTTGTTGGGATAACGGGGAGTGGCGGTGGCACAGAAAACTCCTCCCACTGACTCATTCTCACTCTCTCACTATCCATCGGAGCTACCGCTTGTGATGCCAGGCAGTCAGCCATCTGGGCAGGAGACACCATGCCATTCCTTTCGTTAGGAGTTAAGGATGTACCCTTTGGGAAATGATGAACCAGTCTCACGGTTGGCATTTAAATACGCAGGCAAAATTTCCTACCTTGGAGGATTGCCAGGGACAAATAATTCGGCAGTTTTGAGTCTCGATTGGTTTACCGGCGGGAACGTGATGGCATCTGGCATGAAAACTGGCAAAGGACACTGGAGATATACCGTTATTAAACCCAATCGGCACGATGGGATACCCTTCGCGTATCAGCTGGTAAAAACAAAAGAGAACGAACAAACAGGAGGAGACCTTGCAGAGAAGATAGGACTAATTAGAGCAAAATTAGCATCGTTAATTAGGCTGTCATTCAAAGAAACAATTTTAATATGTAAACAATAGACTTCATAATGAAGAAGAGCAGCAACATCAACAAAATCAAAAAGGAGTATATGTCACGAGGAAAGCAGCAAGGGTCTGACTTTTAGTAAAAGGACATAAAGCGAAAGCTTTCTTATTCCACCACCCTTCCCCTTTTACTCATCATTTTCCCCTGTGTAAACTGCCATTCTACACTAAACTGGCTGGCAGCAACGTTCAGTGTCTACCACTGCAACAGATGCCACCAATCTGCTAGTGGCAAAAGGAGGAGGAGGGAAGAATGGACCTGGGGGACTGTGGCTGATTCTCAATGGCAGCTGTTTACAATGCCAAAGACATGAAAGAGAGAGACAACAAAGATACAAACATAAGGATGTATCTTAATCAACTCCAAAAAGAAATTATCAATGGACAGTTGGTTATACTAACTTTTATCCTTATTTTAAATGTGCAGATGTAAAGAAATTTTACTTGCACTGTGGCAACATCATCATCTTGTAAAGGGACATATTTCTGCACATAAAAATAGCACAGTGGAATGCATTCGTTTCCGTTATACATCTATATGTAAAATGATAATGAAGGTCTTTAAATACTACAGATTCAACCTTACCAGTATTACAATAACAGTGAGATAGTTGGCACAGAAACTACTGGGGTGTCGTGAAACGGGCACACAAGAGATTGAAATGAGGAGGAAACCTGAGTACGAGAGACATTCAGGGGGGAGGTGCTGGCCTGCATGCAACCACACTGGGGGTACTGAGGCCGTGGGAACTCATTACATCCTCCACACCCACATCGCTTTGACTTTTTTCTGCCCCTTTCTTGCCAACCACCCAAAAGAACTGAACAAACTCCACCCTTAGAGGATTTTCCTTCCTGCGCTAAACTATCATAAACAGATGCAACACAGACCTAACAACTGGTCTGAACCACAGCTAGACATACTCTCTGGGTCGCAAGGAATGTTTCTCTGGTCCCAGTTCTGCTGGCACCGGGCACAGATGGGCATCGCTGCAAAGACACATCGGAGGATTTCATCAATTACGCTTTATTATTAACATGCACATGGAATTAAAATAGTAATTAGCAACGCATGGATATTCATCAGCTGGTCCCCTTCAAACTGCATTTTTTTTCCTGGGATTTATTTGGAAGAACACCATGGTTGTACAAGATGAATAATTAAAAGAGGGATTTTGACGTCTTTTTCCTTGCTACAAAACATTGGAGCAATCAATATGTCTGAATCTGCCATCTGCACGACTCAAGAAAGATCATTTAAAAGATGGCATCTTTTCGGGCATTTTAAACGCACTAATCAGGATCGCGACAAACGCGATTAACAGCGTAATTAGTAACTGCTGGCGCATTTCTTCTATATTCATCAGATGGAATCACGTGGATATTTTAATCACTCGGAACTAATCAACGCTGGATAATCACCCTTTTATTTGATTCCATGGGGGATGTTAATTGTGGAGCATCTTCATTGCACAAATGGATTACAAAAAAAGAGGGCTTGCACAAGAGAGCAGGATGGAATGGGGGGTGGAGTGTATCTGTGTGTGTTTGAGAGAGGGAGAGAGAGAGAAGGAAAGAACGGGGATATTTTTCTTCCTTCGTTATATGCCAGTAGTCAAATAATGCTACAGTACTCACAAACACCGGAGAGAAAAGCTCCTGCATTGCGAGTCATGTTCAAGGCACTTTTTCCTGGGAAACCTGGTCTCTTTACTTTGTGCGTGCTCTTTGTAGCACCATCTATCATGTCTGAAGACATCTGCGTATCCTGGCTCTGGATCTTACAAAACTGGGCTGAGAAGAAACCTTACAGGGATCTAATTTCTGTCAAACTGGATACTATTTGTGTTATTCTCATTATTAGTGCATTAGAATTGTTAATCTTCGAAAGAGTGGCGCTTGGTGGAAGTGGAATGCAGCAGAGAGACACTGTAGCGGGCACTGGCTAATGTCTTCTATGCTTAATCATCCTACAACAGAGCGGTTTTATGCATATTTCATTTGCATATCATTAACCGCAAAAGCATACGGGCAAATGGCAGACGAGAGCGAGGGAGTGGAAATCGACAAAAAAAAAAAAAAGGAAAAAAAAACAGCTCATTAAGCGATGACAGTCTTCAAAGAAGTGTGCTTGATTCAGACAATCTGCCAATTTGTTTATTTCAAAATGACTTTATGAAAAAATAATTGCTTTCAGCCTTTCGAATGAGGAATAATTAGTCACGTTATAATCTATGCAAGAGGCCATCGCAGATACAGCGAACGTCTGTTCATGTAGAACTAATGGATGTTTGTTGATTTGTAAAGCGAAACAGAAATTTGATTATTGCAATTTCTGACTTTTAAAAGTAAAATTATGGATCAAGAATGTAAAGTTATTTAGTTGAAATTATATGCACTGGATTCATTCAATATATTCAATAAGATTAGAGCATTGCAAATGGTACAAGTCAAGTTCTGTGTTTCATTTAAACAAGCTGAAGAATGAAAACAAACCTTTTCACTTAGGAGGATCAATTTGCACCAGTTTAATAATATCTTTAGACAATTACATTTAAATAAGCTCAAAATACGCTTTAGTGTTAATGACTTAAAGCTCCTGAATATGTCAAATACCTGTGATGAATCACAGACAAATCAAACACAAACAAAATATGTGGCAAAATTTGGAGCTTTTGAAAAGACAATCACCACACGTTAATAATGAATGAAGAAATGCACACTATTTGCAGACCTTCAACACTTCATAGCATTCTAGGCAAAATAACTGAAGTTTCATAAGAAATAAATTACTTAAAATATACTATCAAATTCAGAGTTTAGGTTTTGACTTGAGGGGAGTTTAAATTGTTGTAAACAATATCGTACTCATTGGCAACTTTCACTGTAAAAAACAAAACAAAAACAGTGGGTTTTTTTCCTCTGAGATCTGTAGTTTCAGTTGCACGCCTCCCCGCCCTCTCAAGCTCTCTACCCACCCTCTCCCTTTCCCAGGCACACTTCTTTAATTCTCCTCCCTCTGCATGGCACCCCCCCTAACCTCCCTCCTAGACAGAATATTCAAATGAAGTGAGCTTTACGCCTCACACAATTAACCATGTTTAGTAATTTGAATAACGAGTGCCGCAGGGCCGGGGGGCAAGGGTTGTAGAGATGAGTAGCAGAGTGGCAGGGGGAGGCCCAGCAAATTTGTTGGGTATGAGCCTGGCGCTTTGTAATCATGGCACATGCAGATGTCGCTGTAGTTCTTCCAAAAGCGTCTACTAACCGAGCGGGAGGGAGGGGGGTAACGAGGAGCTCATTTGGCATCACATACCTCCACCATGCGTTTTTAAAGAGTGAAAACTGGTAGTGTGTGAGAAAGTGGGTGGCAGCCAGGGCCGGTGAAGTTGACATGGGTGAGGACAGGCTTAAGGGAGATCTCTGCCAGCATAAGAGAATGTGGATGCAAATAATAAAGCAGAAGAGGTTAAGCAATACCAGTGAGATGTCAGTGTATTTCTGAGTCTGTCATAAGATCTAGACATTATGCAGAGTGCTGATATTAATATGCATGCGAGCCCTCTTTATTATGCAGCTCAACGTGAGGTAATATTGCCAGGCTGTTCTGCCATGCTTTGGTTACTCTCTCAATGTTATCTCTCTCTGAACAAACAGAGCCCTCATTTCCTCACTCTCCTATCAAAATGTTTAATTAGCTATCATATCCAGAGGTCAATATGAAATGAAAACACAAGCTCCATTGGTAACAGGTGGGACAAAAAAATCACAAAGTTATATATCTCAGCAGGATAATAGTGTCTGTATATTATGAGTTTAATTTCATGCTTACTTCTAGCATCATACATTTCAAACTCATTTAGAAAAGGTCATTTGCATCTGTTCACAGTAATAAAAAAGCAATAAGAAAATAAACAGTTTACTACATTTTTCCACATTCAACTGACAATAGGATATTATGTGCAATGACTGATGTTTCTCAGAACTTCAAATCAAACTCTAAACCAATGAGATATAATCATTAAAAAAAACAATTTCAAATGGATGTCACCTTACCACTTGACTTCCTTAGAACCTCTGATTATAACATGTACGTACAATGAAGAGCCACTTTATGCAAGTGGTTAGTTTTTTTTAGCAACACCTTTTAAAATAAGTCTTGCTTTAGTGATAACTACACAAAGTTATTCATTATGCTGTCCAGCAAAATTTAAGATGAAAAGATTACAAAATTTTGCCTAAAAATATAACATGTTTTCTGTGTGTAATACTTGGGCTAAGTGAAAAAACTAAGTTGTTTATCTACTACCTTATCGTCTCTTGTATTAGTAAATCACCTCTACAACGAATTTGCAGACCTATAACATCTGTCTTTGGCTCAACACATTGTCAGCAGACAAAACCTACAGCTATAGAATAAACTGTTACTGTTTGCAATCATAATGCAAACATTTTGATTATTTGCATACAATCATAATGGGCATAAAACTATATTAAATGTGTTCTTAGGTTTGCATTTGAAAATGGGGTATTATGCAAAACTGACCTTTTTGACTCTATATCACATTATAATGTTATCCCCTTATCAAAAACATATTGAGAGTGTTGTTTTGACTCTTTCAGACATGTTTGAAAAATTCTTAATCTCCCATGGCAATCATATGGGGTGCCTAAGTGCTTGCTCTAACAAAACAAAGCGCCACCTATTTCCACAAAGTTCCTTCTTAGAGCAGCAGACCCGTCCCACAGAGAACCCCTTGCCCATAACAACCTCACACAACTCTTCCAGACAAGTGACAGCAAAAAATAGTAAACACCTGGTGGAACTGTGCATCATGCAAACTACTTCTCACTCCAACGCTTTTAAGAATGGTTGTAAATGGCATCCTGGAGGAGAATTGTTGTGTCAGAAAGAGTAAGAGCTTCTTATAGAGACAGAGGCCAATTTCAAGACGTCAAATTTATTTTTGATATATACTGCATTTTCCTAACAACTGAAAGTAACAGCTAAAAACATACAAGCTAAAAATATATATGTAGCATTATCAGTATTTAGTTTAATGTTCCCTAGCATATTACACACTAGCCGAAGAATAGTGGTAGCAACTAATGTCAACAAGGTTCTGGCATATTTCTGGTGGGCTGCTCTTCTTGGCTGAATTGGTACAGTCCATCTAAATCAGTTAAGTTCCTGGCAAGGATCTGATTTTTAAGAATAGTTCTCTCTTTTTTTCTTGCCCAAACCCAAAATCTGGGAAATATGTGGACTGTGCTCAAAAAACACAGAAAGCCAACCAATTTAATCAAACTATTTCCCCAAGATGAGTGGTTAAATATACAGCCAGAAACATAGCCACAGTGAAAACTGATAAGATTTGCCCAACCTCCAACCTTGTATAAATTAGAGAAATTCTATAAAATACACAACCTTCTGCATCCATCCTAATTTAGGTTTTGCAAATTATTTAAAATCTTGGGTAATATGTTCCATCCTAAGAAAAACAATGGTTTAAAGTATTAAAGTCCAGAATTAACATCATGTCTATACCAGTGATAGGTAGATGCAATATGTGTGACAACTATTTTGTCCAACTAAGCAACAGGAATGTTTCCTTAGCCACTGTCTTGTGTGAAGTCAGTAGATTAATTGGTTCCCAGCAATTCTATCAGATTGTTATTAATATGCTGTCATGGAAGCAACTGCAGTGACCCAATGTATCTGTCCAGCGTTTCATAAAGTACTGTGAAGGTCAACTGTCAATCAGCATACACAGTATGATAATAAGTTTTTAAAGTCAGTACGAGGACACCATTAGCACTAGCCGTAATGGCTGATGAAAGAACTGTCATAACTGATAGCCTCTAGGGATGATTGCTTCAAGACTGATTAGGTGAGGAGACAAAGAGGAGAAGGTGGAAGCTTCACCCACAGAGTTAACATACATTTCAGACAACAGATGAGATGGTCCTACATAATAACATTAGCACACAAAGAACTATCTAACAAGTTAGATAATGTCTAGTGGCCTGGTGTAATGTCTTTAGTAATATAACGTTAAAATGTCGAAGCAACAAAGCCCTGTTTCTTCAATAAAACTGAAGTCTTAAATGAATGTCAAGGACACACCGAGGAGGAAACACAGACAAAGTGCAGTACTCAAAGCGTACTATGTCAGAGATAAAGATGTACCATTACAGTTCGACTATTCTGCTTCGTTTGGTGAGAAGCAGCCTGTTTCAAATAGTAAAGATTGACTACCCATGAGAAATACCAAGAAGAGCAGGAGATCCTGTGGGAACCAGTTACTAAATGCCCCTTATGGGTCCTACATATTCTCTGAGATACTGTATAATTGTATGGGATCGTTGGCAAGTGGACAGTTTAGTGTCAGGCAAATGGAAGAAAAAAGGTTCAAGAGCGTCCATGATCCCTATTCAGAGCCGAGTTTAAAACAGAAGCTTGTGAAAGGACGGATAAGACAAAGGCATCGAAAATATCATAAAAAAAAAGAGAAAAAGAGGAGGAATAAGTGCAAGTGCTGAAGATGAGACAGTGTGAAAGAATGGCTTGTCTGTGCTGGTCCCACATGGCCTGAACTGGGCAGCTGGCAAGGGAGCCATTACATGCATGTCTCTGACAGCTCACTCTCCCATTAAGGCAGCAGAAAGTTAACACCATCACTCTCATGCCCTGGCTTTGTAATGCAGACTATATCATCAGCCAGTGCATATACTTTAATAGTTTTAGTGGGGAGTTACTTCACATTTGAGATCTTTATAGGCACTTAAAGCATTCACCAACGTCTTTATAAAGAGATTGAACAGCAATGGCATTAAAACACTTGTTACGCATTCTCGTGTTCAAATAGACCAAAAACTGGTTCTATTTCAATGCATCTTCTCAAATTATAAGACAAAGACTCCCTGGACTTTTCTGTAAAATCAATCAGATTCACTATAGATATAGCTTGTAAGCTGTAGAACATGCCATTGGCACTTTCCGAATTTATTCTGTTGCCAATTGTAATTTAATCTAGGTCAAATCAGGATTCCAGAAATAAGATTTTATGAACGCATAAAACTATAATAACACGAACTGATAAACTGAGTTGTTGTGTCGTGCATGATGTCATTGATTACATAGAAATAGAAAATATCATATTTCAAAAATGTGAGTATGTTGGATAATCCATTAGAAATACAATAAAAAGCTCACAAACTCTTACTAAGTTGAAGTAAAAAAATTAAATGTTATAGTTTGCCTCTATGAAACCCAAAACTTGAATAGTAAAGTTTGTTTAATATCAGGAAGCCAACTTATTTATTCCATTTCTATTTTTTTTTATTGAATGGCCTCTCCTTTCCTTCACTTTTTCCTTCTCTGGTTTCACTTTATCCTTTTATGTGTGTGGTCTTACAGAAATATGCAGATTTTGCTTGGTGAAATCCTAGTACTCCCCTGCTTCTGCCTGTTCTGCTAGCATTGACCTGATGCACTGCAGCTGCCAAACTACTCTCCTGAGCTCAGCATGTCAGACTGCTACAGTACTCAGGCACGGTGTTTCCTTTCTCGCATGCCACACTTATCTAACAATGCTGAAGTCCATCTAAAACACCATGCACCTGTGAGTGGGGAAACTCTAGGAACAAAATGTAACTCAAAAATTTATTGCACTATCTAGAGAAAACCTGTGTGGTTAAAATCATGCTGAAAAATCAACATTTGGTGGTGAAAGCTTGGGAGAAAGAAACTATTAAGAGAATAGAAATAGGCAACATTAAGTTATAGGTCATTGAAAATGACAAAACTTAAATGTTCATGCCTATGGATCTGCGGAAGCAACTATGCTACACTGAAAATTAACTAGGCTTATTAAACTTAATTTCTGACGCATGTAATATATAATATGACGCATGTACATGATTTTTTTTTACATGTTGGTAATCTAAAAGCCAAAGCATGTGCCTTTCATGTAAACATAGAAAAAATATCACTCATGTAATTTACAGTGGTTACTTGGAGTCAGCTGTAGCTAACGTGACCAATCAAAATTGTTTATTTCAGCAGTTGCCAAAATTGGATCTGTGACCCTATAGGTTGTTAAATCTTAGGAGGGCTTGTAGGTGGTGTCCAGAAATCAAATTACTTTAAAATGTGTCCTTGTGGTTTATTTTTTACATACTTGACCCACAAAGCTCTGACAATAATTGAGAACAAAGGTGTTAAGAGTTAATTTAACACTTCTGAACATATTTCTGTATTATAATTTGTCATTTTTTTAACATAAAAAAATAATGTGTTAAGTGATAATGAAGGCAGAAAATTGCCAGGAAGTGGATTAGCTTTTCTTCTTAGTATGAAATTAATAATGCACTACAACATACTGACAATTAGTTCCTAGATTTTCTCCAAAGTCAGTCAATGTGTCAAATAACATTTTTGAATGATGAAAATTAAAAACTTCTTCTCTCACCATTGCAGACCTTGTTCTAAATCAGGGCTTTATAGTATATCTGCAAGCACTCTATCCTGTTTTTTCAAAACTATGTAGTAGGAACAATGTATTGCATACTGTATCATGTGGATGTGTATGAGTTATTGTAAATATTGTGCTAAATATTGTGCTATACCACAAGATCCTTGGCTGGAGTCAGTTTTTCACATGTAGAACAAAATAAATGTGGACATATGTCTTAACAAAAACAAAAAAAACTAATTTGGTCACAAACAAATGCAAATAATCCATTTCTGGTAGCTTAATTGATAGGTTTATGATGTTGAAATTAAACTTTTTATCTTCCTGAAAATGTTGTACTGACCAAATTAATATCTCTAAACAAAGTGACTTTTTAAAAAAGAATAATACTGTTGTTGTTGTTGTGGTGGTGTCCTATTTTACATCCCTTGCTAATTAATACAAGGAATGACCTTTTTAATTTCTGTACAGAAGTTGTGCACACCACATCCTTTCCATGTACTGTATGAAAAAAAAGTTATTGTCACAATAGAAAGAGAAAGAATCAGAGAGAGGATATTAGACCCAAGACCAGCAGAAGGACAATAATGCAAAATCTTCTCAACTAAAGAGTGATTATAACTTCATGAGACAAAAAGATGGAAAACAGTTATGTGGAGTTTGCATGGGCTGGTTACCGGTTTCAAAGTATACTGCAAGTCACGGTTTCAAAACCACTTAAATTTTCTGTTATACTGTTCCTGCAGTACAACAATATTTTTTTCTTACTGTACAGCATCATGGGGTGATGCTCCACCACCAGCCCTTCCCACCCGGGTGGGTCCCATCTAAAAGAATAAACGAAAAGGGATGCTTCAGCTGTCGTAAGAAGACCTTGAAGAAAGAATGTTGTCCTATGTCCAAAATGTGCTTACGAACAACGGCATCCAGAGGTGGTGACAAGTTACTGTTTTCCTAATTCCTACATTAAAGGCAAGGTGAAGTTTATGCAGTCTTGAAATGAACAAGTTGTATTTGGTATGTGGCATTAGTGAAACAAGTATCACCATGTTACTGGTCACAGCTTGTCTGCTTGAGTGTTTTCGAGTTGTTGGCTTGTGTGTTTGATTCATTTTAAGTGAATGGCAAAAGTACCAAGTACCTCCATAGCTTTACATGAGGAACTCGTTAGTTAGATGCGCATTTCATTTACCCATGATTTCCAGTTTTTCTGTGCACCTAAGATTTATATGTATAATTTGCTATGTCAAACATCATTGTGGAATTTAAAACACAATAAAAACTCCTAACTTGATATTACATAAAAAACTGTTGTCACTCAGTATAAGATAAATATCTGATTTATCTTAGATATTAAAGCAGTGGAAACACAGTTGTCTTTTTAGATGTAAACTTTATCAGAATAGCTTAATTATGTTGTGTACCAAAAATAGTCAGTATAAATGTGCACAGAGATTATGATGTGGTTATGGAGAGCTTGTGGTTAAATAATTCACATCTGTTATAATAATTTTTTGGAACAGCAGTGGCTCTGGCAGCAATAGATCATGTCAAATGGTTAAGTTCAGCCCTCGTTTCAGCAGACATTTAAGAAGCAAATTGCCTGTTCATTTCATTTCATATCAAAGCATGCTAAAGAAAATCCAAAATAACACATTTTAGAGTTGCAATCATCAGATTTTGATAAAGGTGACACACCCTAAAATCTAGAATTTTAGGATGCTATTGCAACATTGCAAAAAACTACTGCAACATTCTAAGCAACACTCCAGGTATATGTTTAATGAGATCATGTTTTAACATGATCTCAAAGTCGATTTTGCATAATCGCCCACTTTCTTCGCAATTTTCTGGGGCAAATGTAACAACTATGTTAAGACATTGCAGTTTGGTCTTTGTTTTACATCCAATTCAAGTAAGTATCATTACTAAAAAAGCACTGCTAAATATTTGCATCACTAAACTGCATCAGTGTCCATATTTGTATATTTTCAAACAACAACTTCTGACAATGATTGCTGGAGCAATTATGACAAATATGTCATAGCAGGTAGCGACACACTTCCCTGAAAGTAACTCTCCTGAAACAGAAGATAGTGGTGCATCTCAAAAAAGCACCCAGGAAATCCTTCTTAATAAAACCTCCTTTGTCTCTTTTAGTCGTCCTGTTCTGTATTATCAGTATGTTGCAGAAAAGTGTGGCAATTAGAGCAGCCTTTGTCATGCAAATCAATTTGACAGCACAACAATCAGTTAGATATGCCGGCTCCTGTCTCTTTCCCCTTCATTCACCTGCCCTCTCCCTCTAGTTCTCCCTGGCATTGCAGCCATTCCTGCATTTGCATTTTTTTCTTATATAAGGTTAGTGTATGCATTACTCAGGGCAAGGGTGCATGGTTATTAGAGAGATATGATAAATGCTAAATTCAAAATCCCAACATATGCTACACTGTAATCTTAGACACAAAGCGAGATAAATGTCTTGTGTATAGTTCACATTGAATATTCAAAACTAAATCAACAGTTTCACATTTCCTGATTGAACAATTACTGATTTAATTCAAACTTGCACCTCTTTAGAAGCAGCAACTGTCACCTTATGAATCTCACAACTAAATATAAGCACAAATGTGCAGAAAAAAACAATACAAGCCAACCTGACAAATAAAAACAGTTTGTGGACTGGGACCAGACTTTCCAGAAGCCATTTGATTTTCTTGTCAATTGTTGATGTTTGCCTTTAAATATCACACTTTCTTGTTTCCATCTCCTCCTCCGCCACTATTGCCTAGTAATTTAGCAGTTATTTTTTGTCAAATGGTTAAACACGTTTTTATTATTTCTACCTTTAGATTCAACAAATTTCTTGTACATTTTGTTTTTTTGCTTTATTGACAATTTCTGTAATAAACCACTTTCATATTTTGGAGGTTAACACCATGTTCTAATCCTGACTAAGTCCACTGTGTGAGCCAAGCCAGACCCACTAATGTCACTGGAAGGTGTGTATGTCTCAAACTATGCTTGAACCGAGGAGCAACAAACTCTATAGGGGAGCATGTGGTCTACAGCTGAGCAGACCAGGTCTCTTTTTCCAGCAGCCCATTGGTAGCATGGGGTAATTTGCAATGGCAATGCAAATTAGCCATGTGTTCCTTTCAAACTGTCATCATATAGACCGAAACCAATAATAAGTGTGTGAATAGCGAAACATGCCTGGTTATTCAGCTGTAAGTTTACAGATTTTTTCTGTAAACAAGCTAAATTAAAACACAAAGATTGCTGGATTAATAGTATACTTTGGAGGGGGGAAAAATCTGTATTTTCTCGGAGATTTATGGTTTTTCTCTGTTTATGTTCTCGCGACTTGTTTCTGTTTTTGCGGTAGCACGTCCCATTTTCCGAAGAGCATTACAGATTTGTGCTTTTCAAACAGCAAATAATACTTTGGAGTCAAATTAAAAGCAATATTTTGTTTAAAGTGATGGCAGTTAAAATTTCAATAAAGGTGGCAATAAGCAAGTAAAAGTTGACACTGTTGCAATTATTTAATCTTTCCACAGTCTTACCGTGACTCTCAGGAAGAGTGCAGGAAATATCACGGTCGGACAGTGGGTAAGCGGGGTGTCCGGTCAGCCTGATACGTAAAAGCACACACAGATTCAGTGTGACCCCCCAAACTGTACTACGAGTAGAAAAGCATCTCTTAAGACTTGGGGAGGATTAATATATGAATATGCACACTGAAAATGTGTTTGCGACTGTCATATATAATCATATGATTTAAAAAAAAAGATCTAAATTCATATTCAAGTTTTTAGTTATGTGCAGAAGCAAGATGAGAAGACAGTCTAGTAAAATCAGAAGGAAATAACTGCTGCTTTTTCTAAGAGTCAAACAGATTTCTTTTGACAAAAACAGAGAAAATTTTAAATATATCATAAAAGAAAAAGACGTGGGCAAGAGATAAGAGAGCATATGCCAGTGCATAAAAGTAAAAGAGACAAGGAAATCGAAGCTGCAGGAAGGTCTGTATGCCTTAAAACTGAAGTCTCAATCTCATGTAGTTTTCTTCGTTAAAAGAAAATCCAAGAGCTTTGTAAAGGCATTGCCTTGAAAGTCATGAATAAACATTGGATTCACTTTCTGTGCATACATCATACATCACAAGTGGATACTATCTAATGAATTATATTTCTCACCCCCAGACACATGAAACACCAGTGAAATTCCCAACCAACCTATTCAGCCACACAGTTGTAAAACGGACCACAGACAAACAGAGAAGCAAGGCCTGAAAATGCTGCATATACCAAAGAGATGCTTTGTCTAAACTGTCGTTCTACATAGGCCTGCACTCCATCTACCTACTAATCAACAAGACTGGCTATGGATACTGATTTAGAAATAAGATTACCCCCAGTCCCCCCCTCTGCATGGATGAGATCAACTTTATGCTAAAAGTGAGCAAGAAATTGAATCACAAGTTCTGAGAAGTCCACTCAATCGCAAGAACAGGGTCCAGGAAATCAACAGTTATGCCTTGCTAATAATCAAATACCTTGGGGAGAAAATGAAGTTAGCCTAAGAAGGAAATTCAGATCACAGATTTTAAAAATTCCCCATGCATGGTAGACTCCACTCTAAAAGAGAAAAATGGCAATTCACATTGTCGCAACCTTTGTACATTCATGATGAATGTTGACATTACAAAGACAAAGCTGAGTATCTACATACGGCTTGGTCAAGTTAACCAGCAAGTCTCCCAGCATTTGCCCAAAAACTCAATAGTGGTTCTACTGTAGATGTTGCAAAGGGTTTCATTTTCTTAAATGCATCCTAAAGAGTAATATGCCTCTAAAATGAGAGACTGTAATAAAAAAAATATGTTGCGGCTATTTCTTTATAACAAAAGGCTGCTAAGAAATGTCTTTAAAAAGTCCAATTGGAAATAGCATTTATGGTAATGTGTGGGGTTATAGAAAAGAGACTATCATTTCAAATGTATTTGATTTTGTTCCTGAACGTGTGGGTGTATAAACTTTGAGGAGCCTTAGGCAACCATGTTGCAGGACATTTCCACAATGGATCATTTAAAAATATTCATCAAAGGCAAAAACTAATTAGACAAAGTCCATGCATCCATGAGTGTTTATGTATGTCAGAGTATATACATTGTAGGGCAGGGGGATGTACACCTAGCCAACCGTGAGAGCAGTGTTGTGCAGCCAACTGCAGTAATTTCTTTGATCATTTTTAATGGCCATTCTTTCATGTGAGGCTGCCTCTCATACACATCCCCCTGCAGGTGTCATCTCATTCCTTCAGCTGCAAGATTAGTATGCGGCAGGCAATAAAAAGCCAGACCATTACACTGTGCAGCACACATGCACAATCTCAACACAGTGGGATCATTACCTTTTCAAAGGATGATATCAGCTCACTGTCTGCAGAGAGACACAAAGAAAGCAATGCAGGCTTACCAGTGAAGAAACCAAAGGCAGACAAAAAATAAATAAATTAAAAAAAAACAGCAAACCACAGCTGCATTTGGGTTGAAAGGGTTGAAAATCGCTTCATCAATCAGCATCCAAAATGATGAGAGACAGGCATGCAAAGACTTAAGATCTAGTTTTATGTGAAGACTTAATCAAGACAGCAACACTTAAATTAAGTGAAAAAGTTGGTGTTATTTCACAACACATGGTATTTTTTTCTCATTATGGTTCCTATTTTATATTTTCATCTTAATAAACATCAATCTATTATCTAATATGCTTATCCTTGTGTTATGCTGATGCCAATTTCCAGCGGTCAACGAGTGAGAGGTGGATTACGCCTTGGACAGGTCACCAGTCCAGCACAGAGACAAACAGGACAAACAACCATGCACATTCACAATCACAACTAAGGAGAATTTAGAGAGACCAATTAACCTAACAGTTATGTTTTTGGACTGTAGGAGGAAGCTGGAGTATCCAGAAAGAACCCAGAGAACATGCAAACTCCATGCAGAAAGATCTCTGGCAGGGATTTGAACCCAGGACCTGTTGCTGCAAATCAACAGCGATACCAGATATAAATGTTAATGTATAATAATGTTCACAAACATATATAAAAATGCCAAACAGAAACCAAAAAGAGAATCCAAACTCCAGCTTTATGTTAGCATGGACCTTACCAGAGGGGCCACGTTTCATTGGCTGATGCCCATTCTACGTGGTCACGTGCGTGGCCGTCTCACAAACACATGCTTCCCGTTAGCTAAGTACAGCATAATGGCAGAACTGATACAACTTCTACACCTTGAAGCCTGTCTGCTACACAGTCTTACATTAGCTAAACAAATCAATATGTAACGTGTACTGTATCTGACATACAGTAAAGATTTTATTTTAGCAGAAAAGGCTTTGGACTAAACTGTTACTCGTGTTAGCCACGTTAGCACCAAGTACAGCTAGTCAATCAACCATCACTGTGTTCAGGGAAGCGCTGATTAATAATAGAGAAATAAATATCAAGCCTGGAAACTTGACATCGTAACGGACTGAATGTTATGTTTTTAACGTCTTTGCTCGTCTCGCGGGGCTCAGGCGGTTGCCACGGTAACAGGTGTGCTAACACTAGAACTAGAACAGTGTTAAACTACACAGAGAGAGAGTAAAAAGGTAGGAGTGGGTTTGAGTTGATCACCTGTTCGGGTTATTTTACCTTTGTTTACTTTTGCTGTGGCGCATTACAGCCGCTGTAGTTTCTAAACATTGGACTAATTACCTCGTTCCTTTGTGAGTTTACGTCATTCACAACAAACATCAAATAGAACAAATATATTTAATAAAATTTTAAAGAAATGGCTTCTACCGCGATAATTATGTGAAATTAAATTAATTATATCCCAACTTAAGAAGATTTGCTTTTACCTTTACAGAGCTCTTTGGTTCCTCCTATCAGTCTGTAGCTTCTCATACTGAGGTCATCAAACCAAATTTCAGATCTACCATAACTGACTGACACCTGCTGGCCTCAGGTTTGCAACCAGCTTGTGACTGAGAAACCAGTAACCTCCTCCCAGATGATGACATGAACTTGTTAGTTCGTCTGTCCATTTAGTAGCTGATATATTGTGAAAATCCGGTAGAAATGATGCACTAATCGAGTCATGTTTACGTAGAAACATCGTGCCGCGAGACTTTGTTTGTGAGACTTGCGGTCACGTGGGTCGGTTGTGGGCGGAGCTTGGTAAGGTCCTTTGACAATAGTCAGGAAAAAAGGAAAGAGAAAACATCAAAGGCAAAAACTAAAAAAAAATACTTGGCAGAGTATTTAACTGGTCCTTTGACTTACTTAAAAACCTGTGTAACTGTAAGATGATAGCAGGTAAAAAGTCTGTCTTGTCAACAAAAAGAAGATCAATGACATTTGTGAATTTTCTTAAATCACAATGTTTAATCCTTAATAATACATGATGAAAAGCTCATATCCTGCAACCTCATGCAGCACCTCCTCATTCACAGTGGTAATTTATATAATTTATGTTTGATCAATTTTGGTAGCTCTTCTAACTTGCTCACACTTCAGCCAGCACCTTTAATTTGAGTGTTTATGTGTGTACTAGACAATATACTATAATCATTATGTACACAGTTTAAGGTTGATTGGTGTTTCCAAAGAACTTTTAAATGCATGCTGATCAAGAATTTCTATACTGCCCCATATATCCATCAATAACAAACATTATTTAAAAAATCTATAAAGCAAATGGATCAGCAGGTCCTTCATGATGAATACAAAGCTGTGCAATCACTATCTAAAATGTAGAACATGAACACAACGCATTTAGGAACCGGAAAGACTCACATACAGTCATCATAAAAAGCGTGATGACTTAATTTAAATTTTTGGGTATCAAAATATAGAATCTTGTATATGAGATATTAAATTAGGTTTTTACAACTTTATATATATATATATATATATATATATTGCACATGTTGAAATTCATTTAAAGAAAACACTTCTGCTGAATTATTCACTATTGGGGATGTTCAAATCCCTATAGTGGAAAAAATGTAAACTACCAAAGTTTTTTAAGCATGACTTAAAAATGCAAAATCAAAATGTCAAAAAAGCAAAGCAATTTGTGATAGTTTACGTCTGTATTGGAGATTGCAAAAAGATAATCTTATTTAATGTTTTTTCCATCTCTTTTTCCTTCTTTACTTCGACTCCAAGGACATACTTCAAATAATTTGACTGCTTTACATGCAACAAAAGCTACTTAGCCCTGATTCAAGTTCATAAGCCCATTAATCACCAGAATCTGATTATATCAATTATTTCAGTTAACAGGGGAAGTCTAGATCAAACTCCCGCTTTTACTAAATCCTTCCATTTAACCACCACACATATGGATTCAGGCTAATTGGAGTAAAGTGGAGCGTTGTGAGGGGCTGTTGAAAAGTTCCATTAAACATATATCTATATATTTTTTAAAATAAAATACATAATTCACTGATCATTCATAAGTAACATATATCAAGCCTAGACATAAGTGATTAGTTTTCCTGAATCTAGATGTCAGCTATGAAGTTTCTATGTAATAGCTAGTTAATTGGATATTTATTAACTGTAACATGAAATTGTTTTGATTGTAAGGGAATTAAAACATGTACGTAATGCAAATTGATTAGGCAAAACCATCTGGTCTCTTTTTGTGCATCTATTTTTCAACTGCAAATTGTGTTCATAATTTTTCTTATGCCTAAATAATCTGGTTTGTCTTTCGAAGGGAAGTGTTTTTTGTGAAGAAAGAAATTTATGTTAAATTTAAGATGTTGATTTTACTGTAAAATACATTTAGAAATTTAAACACTTGTTCCATATTACTCAGCCCTCCATTGTACAATATAATGCTTAATGAAAGATGAAGTTGTAAATAAGTTTCTAAACATAACTTTAAAAAATCTTGTGTTTAGACAACAAATGTTAAAATACCTCATGATTGCATATTGTATCTATTTCTGTTTAAATCATTATTCAGTGTCAGTCTTTGGCTACTTAACTGACTCACTTCTTGATCGTCAGATATGGCCAATGTCAAATGAAACATTTATCAATGTGATATTTAATAAGCCAGCTTAACTCTAATACCCTGGATATGTTCACATGATTGTCATATCAGCCTCCACACATTTAGAGGTGACATGACTGCCAAGGACAATCATGCAAAAAATACTAAGGGTTCAATGTCATGACTGACCATATTTTTAGGAAGACTTGTAGCAGCAGGAAAGGACCTTTTGAGAATCCAATAAAAACAACAACAACAACAACACAAACTGTTGCATAGACTTTAAAATTGCTATTTTTCTGTCTCCAGACAATATATCAAAGTATGATCTCTAATCATGGGATGCAATCCAGGGTTTCCCCCACACAACTAGCCAAGCCTAGTGGTATTGACTCTAGGGGAGTCATCCAGCGATTTTCAGTTTTTCCATCCATCCATCCATTTTCTGTTCACCCTTGTCCCTAATGGGGTCGGGAGGGTTGCTGGTGCCTATCTCCAGCTACGTTCCGGGCGAGAGGCGGGGTACACCCTGGACAGGTCGCCAGTCTGTCGCAGGGCAACACAGAGACATACAGGACAAACAACCATGCACACACACACCTAGGGAGAATTTAGAGAAACCAATTGACCTGACAGTCATGTTTTTGGACTGTGGGAGGAAGCCGGAGTACCCGGAGAGAACCCACGCATGCACAGGGAGAACATGCAAACTCCATGCAGAAAGACCCCGGCCGGGAATCGAACCCAGGACCTTCTTGCTGCAAGGCAACAGTGCTACCAACTGCGCCACTGTGCAGCCGGATTTTCAGTTTTTGAGTTATAAAATTAAAAAATCTCACTAGGTAATTGTGTGCTATAGGAAGACATTATCAACAATACCTAAACACCAACTATAAAGTCTTTAAAAAAAAACCCTAGCCTGGTGGGGTCAAAAGTAAAACCAAGTGGCTTATAATACACTGGGGAAATCTGTTTCAGAAATGTAAAGTCAGCTTACCATCAGCGGATTGTTGATTGCCCCAAAACGTAGAAAATTGTATGGTTTAAGCTGTTGAGTATACATATTTGAAAAATCTTGTGAAAGTTTGAACAAACTCGCAGTTGGTAAATGATGGAAATATATATATATAAAAAATAAGTTTACATTTAGTCCCACTGATTAAAGGGTCCCTCACTTTCTCCATTAATAGCAATAATATACAGTTATCTTTACACTCACATTACATGTTGGAAATTTGTAAAACGGTAAACCTCTTAAATATTTACTTGTAAATAGTAAATATATCATATATACAGATGTGTATATTAAATTATATTTTAATTTTGGATCAGTAAACATTTTTTTGCAGATAAGTACATTGCTTATATTTCTAATATTATTTACCAGAGACAATTGGTACAGACAAATCAAAAAAGCTCCAGCAATAAAAAAAAAGTAGGATAGTTATAGGATGGCTACCCTGTCACTGTAAGATTTTATTTATTTTTAATTTAGTAAAAACCATCAACCAAATACCAATTATCTTTAGTGTTTAGATTAGCTAACATCTGGAATATCAACAGCTCCTAGGATAATCAGCATGTCAATCAATGATTCACGTGAGTCCAGCTTTTAGAGGGTTCCTAAGGTGGATGGTCACCGCATGCTCAGTTAAACTCAACAGCAGTGCTGAAGTGTAAACAAAGACAAATATGAGCCCAGGATTGACTTACTGATCAATTCTATTGATCACTTTATCCCCTTTACATTTATGCCTTACCCTTTAGATGTTCCACTCTCAAGCTTCAAGCTCTCAATCACAAGGAAGTATGACCCAGCCACAATCCAACACAACCTGCACACTAGAGGGAGACAGAGGAAGAGGCCCAACTAATTCCATACAGAATTAAAAAGTAAGTACTCCCTCTAACAAGTCCAAAGTTGTGTGTCAGCATATCAAATATGTATAAGTAAAGTACAAAACCATACAAAAATCACCACATTACACAATATCCATGCCTAAAAAAAACTAAAATAAATAAAGTTTTTAAGCCAGACTGCATAATTATTTACAGTTTGTAATAATCAATTTCAATGACTTTGCATATTTTACAAAAATACAAAAGATTATCAGCTATGCTCTTGAGATTTACGAATGAAAACCAGAGTGCATCAAGCTCAAATAAATGTCATGCTCTAATGCAGGGGTCTCAAACTCCAGTCATCGAGGGCCGCAGTCCTGCAACTTTTAGATGTGCCTCTGCTGCACCACACCTGAACAGAATAATTAGTTCATTAAGGCTCTGGAAAACTGATCTACACAAGGAGGAGGTCATTAAGTCATTTCATTCCAGTGTTTTGTACCTGTGGCACATCTAAAAACTGCAGGACTGCGGCCCTCGAGGCCTGGAGTTTGAGACCCCTGCTCTAATGGAACTATAAATTTGCAAAAACTACTTTTCTGGGGAAAAACTTATTTTGATCAACAAACATCAACAAAAAGAAAAAAAAAAGCCATGTTTCTGGTACAAAAATTTTTACTTCTCATAGAATCTTTCTGAGAGAATTACATCCAGCTAAATATTACATTTGGTAAACCTATTTGGAAAAAAAAAATT
Organism: Xiphophorus couchianus; assembly: GCF_001444195.1. Lineage (NCBI taxonomy): Eukaryota > Metazoa > Chordata > Actinopteri > Cyprinodontiformes > Poeciliidae > Xiphophorus > Xiphophorus couchianus. Next base: position 17,361,245 of record NC_040231.1, on the reverse strand, counting down.
CAAAGTAAGTTTTCTCCAACAAATTGGGCTCTGAGTTAGCATATTCCTTCATTGAATCCTTGTCTTTCTTTCGGCAAGTATGCAACAGATTAGTATAAAATAAAATGCAACAAAATTTAAGTTTGACCCTTATAAAACCACAAATTTACTTGTAAAAAGTTTGACTTGTTGAAAAACTACAACAAACCAAGTATTGTCACATGAAACAATCTAATATCAATAGTCAGTCAACTAGATCCAGGACTGAGGGTTTCTGTACCAACACATAGTTCCATCAATTCTACACTGATGATGGATTTTTATTCTTGCTCTTTTCTCAAAGCATCCATTTCAGATGAGATGAAAAAGTAATATTCCTGCAATAAACCTTGATTTACACCCTCCCCTTCCCTGTTCTCCCTCTTCCTTTTTTTATTTGATCATTTAGCAAGGATCATATAACTGTATATCAGACACAAATGAAATCAGGTCTCATGCACATTAAGACCATGTCTTTCTGCAGCTAACATCCCCTCCAACCCAACTAGCCAGCTCCACAGCAAGCCAGGGGCAGAGTCCCCATTCATTTTCAGGCCCATTTCCTTCTATGATTAGGCGATCAATCAATCCTAGCATTCAGTCTCATCAAGCGGACGGGATTATCTGCCCATCTTTCCCACTGCCTGTTTCAGCTTTCCCCCTCCCACACACACAGCAGCACATTAACATCAGATCAAGTATCACCCAACACAAGCAGTGTGCCGTATTCTCTGACCACAAACAGACAGCTTCTCATCTTCGTCAAATCCATTCCATCTTCTGCAACTTGCTGTGCTCACAGATTCACTCTCTCTCACACACACACACACACAACACAAACACATACATAATCTAAGTGCTAATTATTTTTTCTTGCATTGATACAAGGATCTCCCACATCCTGCCAGAAGATCAAAGATGTTTGATGAAAGCAGAGGTTGAAACCGAGTTTAGGATCTTGTTTCTGATGAGAGGTGCTATTCATGAACTAACTGTAAGAAACTGATATTGTCTAATTAGATGATTACATAGGGTAAAAAAATTCTGCATGCCTTTGTTGTTTCAGAGGCAAAGTTTTTGAAACATTTATTGATACTGGGAGTTTAAATCACAGTCTGAATATTATTAATTGCTTCCTAATAATAAATGGATTACACATCTTTTCTAAGGGGATTTAAACTTAAGTAAAATATCTGCATGGCTACAGTCTTCTCTCCTTTCCTTTGTTAATTCGCTATTTTTCCAGGGTTTGGGTCATTAAAAGATTGGTAAGAAATTAGCAGTAAGAACATAGACTGTGCAATCAACATAGATGTAAGTATTATAAAGAAGAGCTAACTTTTCAGAAAAGTTGGTTTGTCTACACAGTGCATTTTGTGATGCATTTAATTTGTCTGTGTTAACTCCTTACTCATGAAAAAGTTGTATTATTTGGCATATACCTATTATTTGGCATAGATTATAATAAAGATGCTTCATTAAAGGATTGTACCAAATTTTCTAAAAGTCTGGAAATAAAGTGTTGATATGATTTAAAAAAAATACATTTCAGGTTTAAAAAAAAGTTTTAATGAAATTGTAGGGATATTATGTCAGGCATACAAAGACCATTCTTTTGCTCATAAGTAAAACTTTTTAATATTTTTTATGAAAGACGATTAAATAAATGATCAAGCTGTGTAGCAAAAGAGAAAAAAATAATAAATTATAAATATGAAGACAGTAAGGCCAGCAGTATTTAATGTCTCTTCAGATAGGCACCTTGTAAAATGGACATTTTCCTTACAGATGAAAATATTTCATGAACTTTGCTCTGTGGTAAAAAGCTTTTTGATGTAACAGTGCTAATTCATAAAACAGCACTGATGAACCTTTCATGCTTTCAGGACACACTACCTTTTATTAACCATGTGCTAAGTTAATAACATATTACCTAGGAAAGATTTTGAACTCACGGCTTTTTTGTCCGTAAAACAAAAAACTATTCAAGTAGTAATCATGCTAGAAGGGAAAAAAAAAAAAAAATCCCATAAGCTTTTCACCTTATGTACTTTATGTTATCTAGACTTAATATGTTAGCTAATTGAAATAGTAAATTTCCTGACATAGTCCTTGTCATAGAAAAATAGAAAAAAAATATTTTTACCAAAAAAAAAAAATTATTCAGTCATGTCTACCAGTGCAAAACCATGCTCTTAATGTTTTTAGCACATAAGCATTGTGTCCGATTGCAATCCGACCCAACTAATTTACTTAAATTATAGGCCCAACCTAAACCCAACATGCTATTTTAATTAAGATTTTACTGCCTTTGATTTTGGACCATTCTTTGAGTAAGCAGTGTGACTTCTCTCATATTTAGCTTTTGTTCAATATCTTCCAGCTCCATTTTGTTGCTTGTAATTGCAGGGTCAGTAAAACGTGAATCGTCTGGGATATGTGACTGAAAAAAGAGCATATAAAATACACCACACACCTGTAAATATGAAGCCTAGCAGTAAATTCAAACTGGAAGACTCTTCATCTCACCTGCCCAACTAATCACCTCATCAAGCTCCTCCTTCACAGCTTGTTGGTGTTGGTCTTCTTCTCCTCATCTCTTCCAGTCATCGGGCTTTGCTTCCTTCTTAAAGTCCGGCATCCTTTCTACACCTGCTCCTCAGTCGAGCTTCAACCCACCTCCACCCCTTGTCCACCTTCAACTCTCGACTTCTTCAGTATCCCTTCAGTTCTTCGGCATCTTCGCCACAACCAGTGTCCACGCCCCAGGAGGAAGACGTCCGTAATCTTTATCTACAGTGGCTCGTTCTCTACGACGATTAGCAGCACCACTTCTTCTGCTGGGGTCCGAGCATCAAAGATTGTTATTTGTCAAATAAACTTTCTAACAGCTACTTTTTCTTTGTGCGTGTCTTTTCAGGTTGGAAGCCTGTTTGTATCTTTTTTTTTTTTTTACAGTACGGTAAACTTTCACATTGAAATAAATAATATCGGCACTAACCAGGTAAACCTTGCAAATACGACCAACAATAGCAAAGTTTTACTTTGTATTGTATTTAAATTTCAATCATGAAATGGTGGAGAATTGAAGGTAACTTTGAGACATCCATTCTGTCTTTGAGGATAGAATGCCCAGTTGATATATGGGCATTAATGTAGTTCTATTAATATAAATAAATGTTTCCTTAAATATCCTCTCAAGATCAAAGCACAGAAATCACAATGGTAAATCATTAAAATTTCCTATTTATGACAAGTGCAGTAAACTGACTTGCCAATGTTTCTCTGTAGAGCTCTCGACTGCCTGGGGAAGCTGAATTTGCAATGATAAATGGGTTTAATAAGATACTTGAATCCTCCTTTGCAGAGTTCAAAACATGCTGTTGTTTGAGTTCTACAAAGAGCAATGTCTTCCAAGTTGGCATGGAGTCATAAAACAGACAAGGTTACTGCTAAATTCAAAATGTTTCTTACTGAAACAAAACTTTAAAATGATCTGAAAAATAAATTCAAATAGAAAACTGAACGTAAGAAACAGACTGGTCTGTTTTTTCTCCTCTAATGTGAGTGGTGAAAATATAGTTCAGGGTAGGGTGGAATGTGAAGGGAGTATAAAAAATTCTTCTTTGCTACAATATATCTTCTTGTAGAGTAGCCTTGACCTACTGGATTATCTTGATACCACCTATCTATTTAACTCCTGTGGATACACCAACATCCCCCTAGTTCGCCTTATCTCTGACAGGGCCGTGTAATAAATTTGGGACTGGTTGAAACTTAGAGAGAAAGAAGACTGCAGATGAACATAATTGATGTTACGGTCAAAGCTTCAGATACTAAGGTTGGAAGTTTTTAACTATTGTGATAAAGCCTTTAACTGAAGATAATGCTGGTTAAAAAGTGAATGCTACAGACAAATTGTAATGACAAAAACATAGTTGTTATTCAATTTAATTACAATTTACTGTCATGTGCAAGTACTAATGGTACATTATTACATTATAAGACAGATCCCGTTAATATTGTAGAGTACAATTAAAAGTAGAAGTAATACACCATTCCTGTCATAATTAAATATTTCAAGATTTTAAACTGTTTTCACTTAAACATGTGCTTAATAATATATTGAACTTTAGTGATTGTAATGCACGAGGCTGTTAGACGTTAGGGTTTATATGTGAAGGACACGCAGAGTGAATGCAAAGACTTACGACAAAATAAAATAACAGGATTAAAGTACTGTGTTCAGTCTCTCGGCTGAACAAGCAGAACATTAAGGCTCATCTCAATTTTCCAGAACACATCTTGATGATCCCCAAGACTTGCAGGAAAACATTCTGTGGACTGACAAGACAAAAGTTTAACTCTTTCAGTTGTTGTAAAAGTAACACTGCATTTAAGACAAAGAGCATCACATCATAAGTAAAACATGGTGGTGGTAGTTTGATAATCTGGGCAGTTTTGATACTTCAGGACCTGGAAGATATGCTGTGATAAATGGAACCATGAATTCTGCTGTCTACCAAAAGTATAAATTCTGAAGGAGAATGTCCAGCCATCTGTTTGTGATCTCAACCTGAAACCAATTTGAGTTCTGCAGCAGTGGCCTAGTCAAAGTTCTGGTCTGAATCTTATTGAGATGCTGTGGCATGACCTGTGGCTAAATTAGAACAATTCTGCAAAGATGAATGGGCCAAAATTTCTCCACAGTGCTGTTGCTGTTCATTGCAATTATTGCTGCTAAGGTAGACCTGAAAAAACTGCCTTTTGTGTTTGCTTGTGTATCTTTGAAATATATTTAACATGGTTTCATGTTCTGAAACACTGAATGGTGACAAACATGCAAAAAAAAATGGAAATCACGAAGCAGGCAAACACTTTTTCACACCACTTTCTGTAAAAGTACACTACCTAATCCACATAGCTGACATTTATTCATTAGATTTTTTGCAACCGTATTCCCAAAACAGAAGAAAAAATTATGTCCCAGCTAACTGAGAATGACACAGCTCCACCTGTTGGCTACTTAATTAACAATAGAGATGGAATTCAATAGTGATGTATGAGTTTTAAAACTAAATTGAAAATATCCAGCTAATACTAAATTGCAGTTACAACTAGTAAAACATAATGATAGCTAAAGTGAAAAAGATTTGAAGAGATATGTCAGTCATAGTCAAGGTTAAGTGCACAAAAAATAATATTGTATGTGTTGTATTCAAAGCAATACTGTGTATTATGCATCACAAACAGGGAAACTGAAATATACTAAATGAAATTCTACTTTTCAACCCCACAGAAAGATTAATGTTGGAGTGTGTCTTATTATAAACAACAATACACCTGTTTTCAATAAAGGTTAAAGGTTAAAAGAAAAAGATGAACAAACTGTGCATTTTTTTATTCAGGGTATTGCGGTAAGCAAAATGTATGCATCAGCTGCTCTGACTACTGTCTTATTTCTCAAGACAAACATAGGTGAAAGAGCAATGCATTTGCACATGGTCAAAATGTACTGTAATGTAGTAAAATTTTAATTAATTTATTTATGTGTAGAATGTGCGTTATCTATGTCCCCATATATGCATTTACATTTGGTATAATTCAGTGACGTGCGGTCAGGGGAGGCAGGTGAGGCAGTGCCTCACCAGCCATCATGGAAAGAAAGAAAATATATAATCATAAAGTAATTTAAATTGTTATATTCATCCGGTGGTTTGTACTAAAAAATATTTATTTTTCATGTAGCTTCACCAATTTCGATTTTTATTTGTTCAAAATCGCTGAATTTTCTTATTTTCCCATTCAAATGCTTGGAAGCGATGCGGGTGAGGCAGCAGCGAGCTCTGCCTCACCTTGGATTGCGCAACCCCTGGCTCTGCGCTGGCTGCTAAGCGGAGAGAGCATGTTGCTGTACGGCGTCAATAAAATGGTTTAAACAAATTTAATATGTGAACTTATTTCCAATAATTTAGCTTATGTATATAATGTACAGTGCTTTTTGTCACCAACTGTGTTTGTGTAACGTGTTTCGTGTAATGAGCGATTATAAACGGCAGAGAACAGGTTCGAGGTGAGGCAGGCAGTTCTCTTGCCTCATGGCAGGGGGCGCTCAAGATCCCAGACGTTCGTCTTGTTCACTCCTCAACTGCCGAGTAAGTGACAGCGAGCTAGGCTAAACGATTCGGGAAGCAAGTCAAGTGCAGCGATAGATTATAATAGAGATAGTGATTTTTTTTCCTCTCGCTTATCCCGACTTTCGACATGGATGACTACATTACAACACTAAAAAAGTTTTCTCAAGTGGACTTTCAATCGAAGCAGGTAAGACAGTAATAACATTTATTTTGTTTTGTTTTTTAAGGAAATGTGTGTTTTGTGAGCTACAGTTTGTATGTGTAAGGATGCAGAAGTGAAACATAACCTGTAAACTGCTGTCAATCTATGCATCTATTTGCAAATCTGATTCTGATGACGTCAGTGCCTCACCAGCTATGAACCTCACCGCACGTCACTGGTATAATTCTTATTTTGACACTAAGACAAGCTTTCATGAAACATAGAAGGTCAAGCAAATCTGTTCACGCAGCCTAAAAAAAGAGAAACATAACCATAAAAATATTTGGTGATTCTAATTTAAACTTAAGAATGTGCATTATATTTCCATCATGTTGGCCCTGTGATGGGACTGTGTAGGAAGGACATAACCCATCTCCTCTGTCTTTCTACCTGTTTCATTTACATGCCTTTACTTAAAATACTGAACCAAGATGAGATTCTGAAATTGTCCATCAGATTATATAAAGTCACTGCTGTGTGTGAGTGGGGCCTCATTGTTTACAGATAAGTAGCCTGCTTTAGGTCAGCTTACATCAAACACTTTTTTTTTACATCTGAATTTTATAAAACCATCTTCCTGTTTTTTCTTCAACCCACCTTTTTGGGCAAGCCTTGCAAGCACCTAGTGTAAAATGCCATTTTCAATAGACCGGAAATGACCGAGCCACTTATCTCCGAACACGGAAGCTGACTTGCAAAGAGTCTACCACTGCAGTTAACCCATGAGGCGCCGGCTTCGTCGTAGTAGTCTTTTTCTGCTGGCTGCTGTCTCTTACTTTACTTAACTCTGCTGCTGTTTTTATTTTTGTTGTCACAAATTTCTCAGTCTCTCTTCGTAAGTTCAGTACGTCAATGTGACTGTGTAGATTGTTCTTGTAAATAAGAATTTGTTCTTGATAACTCACCTAATTAAATAAAAATAAAAGTCTATTATATCTGTATTTGGTTGCTGTCATCTTACCTTCTATGCAGACTTGTCATCCAGTTCTTACTGCAGAACAACATGATGCTGCCACTGCCATGCTTGACAGTAGGAATCGAGTTAAACAAGTGATTAATACTGCTGTTTATTGGCCAGAAATGACAATTAGAATTTTGTTTTAATTTCCATGGACTCAATGAATTCAATTATGATTCCTCCTGTGAGACAATGAGTTCTGGATTCTGAAAGTTTAAACTGGTTGCAATGTTCATCTGGTCCCTCTACCAAAAAGGCATGATTAATGGAATACCATCTAAAACACCATTACCACAGAGATTCCTATAATCTGTGATAAATACCCTTCATTCCTGATTACTCGAGTTAATGCATTCAGATAATAATGCCCTTGGCAACTCCAAACTTCTTCCATTTCCAATAAATAAAGACCACAGTGCTTTTTTGGGATGTTCAGTGGTGCCAAATTTTCCCAGATTTGTGCTTTGACACAATGCTGTCATGAAATCCTATAGATACATCCTTTGACTTAACTGCTGATGTGCACTGTCAACTTAAATACAGAAGTGTGTTCCACTCCAAGTCCTTTTCAGTGAACTGAATTAATTGGGGTGACCTCAAATTAAGCTACAAAACCTTTTCAAGGAAGTTCTGTGGAAACCAGATGCCCTTGAGTGCTTTTTTTTTCTCATGTAGTTTTGCAGGAGCTCAATTTTAAATGTTAGAGCAGAAGTCTGCAACTCCAGTCTTCAAGTACTACTCTCCTGCAACGTTTAGATGCATCCCATTGCAAACACACCAGAATCAAATAGTTAATGGCCAAGTGTGTGTGAATATTTTCCAGTAGCACTGTACACATATAACTAATGATAGCTGGGGAATAAACATATTACATGAACTTGAAAAATGCTTAAAAAAAATCTAACAAAGTAGGACTATATATGAAGAATATACCTCATCTACAACTCTTTTTAAACTGCCACTTGTAGAAGAGAAGCAGGTTTTTGCTGTGACAAAGTCTGCTGTTGAAAAGAAGACCTGCAGTGTCAAGCGCTTAAAGTGGCTGTATAAAAGACAGCTTCATTGGATTGATGCCAGAACTTGCTCGTGAAATAAGCCATGCTCTAGCATTACAACCAAGACCAGGCAGACTGGATGACCTGCTTTTTGAGAAGATGGACTTTATAGACTTAACTAAATGCCAGTTTATTGGACCGGGTCAGTAAATACATATTAAACAAATGCAAAACCTTATTTTAAAAGAACAAAATATGAAAAAAGTTTTAAAACAAGTTATACATTTTTTTCTTGAAGTAAGAAGACAATTCCAAGGTGAGAAAAATACTAATGATACTTTATTCTTAGATTTACAACTTTTGTTGATGTTAATTAAAAATGATGGAAAAAAATGAAATCATCTCTTTAGTCAGAAGAATTTCAGAAAAAGAGCTTACTCCTTG